>NC_077228.1:521643690-521691190 GCF_027887165.1 Monodelphis domestica
TGGACAGGAAAGAGAGCTAGGACTGGGCACAGAGTGAAGCAGGGGTACAGAGTGTGCCCAGCACACTTGGCCTGGCCAAGACATTCCAAAGCAGAGGGCCAGGCAGGATGTACCCCATCTCTATCCACCCTGGCACTGAGCCCCCATTCACAATACTGAGACCCCCTCCCAGACGCTAAGCCTCCTTCCTGCTACTAAGCCTCCTTCTAAGGCACTGAGTCCCCAAACCAAACACTAAGTCCCTCTCCATAGTATCGAGTCCTCGTCCCCAACACTGAGCTCCCATCCTTGGTCATGAATTATTATCCTTGGCACTGAGCCCTTCTCTTTGATGCTGAACTCCCAGCCCTAATTCTGATCCCTCATTCCCAACCCTGAGCCCCAATTCTCCATGTGCCCCCATCACTGGCACTGAGCCCCCATCTCCACTCCCCAAAGTGAGAGCATTTCCAATTCCTTTCTGTGGAAGCACAGAGGACCCATTTGAAAATCTTCCTCACCCCCACCCTCTGTTGGACTGAGAAGACTCCCTACCACCCCACCCCGGTGCTAGAACCTGAGTAACCTCAGGTTAGCAGAGGTGAGGACAATGGCTCTGCAAAGGTTGTGGCTAGTGTGGTCACAGTCTTGGGCAACATGAGCAGGGAGTGGGGGCTGGCACCTTTGCCATGAGAACATGAGAACAGGGCACTGAGCCTCCTGGAGAAAGCTATTTAAAATGTGGTCCCAAAACGGTAGACTCAGTGCCAAGAGGGAAGGGAATGACACTTTGGGTCATCCTCTGGTCCCAGCCATAGTGATCCTGGTCCTTCAAAGGGATGGCCACTTTCCTCAACTCCATTGCTCCCCAAATAACAGGGCTGAAACTGAAGGGGACTTTAGGGACTGTCTAGACCCATGTTGGTGAACCTATGGCACACATGCCAGAGAGGGCTTCTCCCTCCTCCTCTTCATGTGTGCCTGAGGACATTTCTCCCATCATCTACCCCTCTACCCAGTAGCCCAATGGGAGTGCTTCCTCCCTCCCCTGTCTGGAGTAAGGCAGGGGACTCACATGCAGCATGAGGATTGCAGTTTGGGCACTTGGGCTCAAAGGTTCGCTATCACCAATCTAGACCAATTCTATCATTTTGCAGATTGGGAAACTGACACTCACAGAGGATGGGGAGTGATTTGCTCAAGGCCACAAAGTTAGATAATAACAGAGCAGGATCTTCTGACTGAATCCTATGTTCTTCCCACCATGCTGCTCTCCACATCCCCTCATGCCCAATAAGAGTGTGTGTTAGTGTGTGGTTCCCGGGTCTATTCTTTACTTTTCCATTCAGCCATGTCCCCGACCTCCGTCCCTCACCCTTTCTTCTTTTCTTTCCTTCCTCTCTCCTGAGGCTGGGACCACCCCTCAACCGAATTGTGCAATCAGAAATTTCATCTTCCAACTTCTGCAGCCTTCTCTGTCTTGTTCCAATGGCACCTTGACAGACCTTCAGACCAAAGGAATGGAACCCAAAGGCTGGATTTGTCAGTCCCTGAGCAGGTAGGGAGGTGCCTTTTATTGGGGAAGGGGAATTGGCATTCTGGGGCTCCTCAGTTCCTTCTGTGGAGGTAACTGCCTCTTCCATTATGGGCCTGACCAACTCTGCCTGGTGACTGTGGGATGCTCTAGTGAGGGGGGTGGGAGTGGGATGGGAGGTGTCAGCAGGGGTGAGGGTGGGAGCACTGAGGACATGGAGCCAAAGACAATGAAACCTTATGTAGACTGAGCCTAGTTTCCAACTCCTGGACAAATATGACCTCATTCCTCCTTCCTACCTCCCAAGCCTCAGAGACTTGGGCAAAAAGGATTCAATTCTGCCCCACCAAGCCCCATCCCCATCCCTTCCTCCCATTTTGTAGATGGGGACACTGAGGACAGGGTAAAGGTAGACATCGAGAAAACCCAGGATCCCTTTATCTCAGGTCTCAACTAGTTCCTGCTGCTGTTGTCTCTTGGGCCCATCCCACAGCCCAGGTAAACAGAGGCCAGTGAGCCATGAGGTCAAGAGCTGAGAAATTCCTCTGGCAGCGAGGAGCACGCTTCCCCTGCATTCTCTGTCCTTCTCCTGTCTTATGGGGGCCTGAGGGTCTAAGTGCTCAGAGTCCTGTTACTCCCAGGGACCTCTGGGACAGATTCAGGTATATGCTATATCCCTCTCTATTGGAACAGCCATTGTTGGGTCTGGGAGGAATGTCCAGGAGGTATCAAGGGAGAAAAAGCTCTCAGGACAGGCCACATTTTAGCTGTCAAGTGGGGAACAAGAGTCTTTTTGAGCTCTTCTAATAGGGAATGGACTGTATGCTTCCAATCAACCAACAGACATTTATCAAACACATTCTATGTGCCAGACACTGTTCTAAGGATGTTGTTGTTCAATTGTTGTTCAGTCATGTCTGGCTCTCCATGACCCCATTTGGGGTTTTCTTGGCAAAGATCCTGGAGTGGTTTGCCATTTCCTTCTCCAGTTCATTTTAGAGATGAGGAAACCAAGACAAACAGGGTTAAATGACTTATCCAGGGTCACACAGCTAGTAAGTGTCTGAGGTTAGATTTGAACTTGGGAAGATGAGTCTTCCTGACTCCAGGTCTGGGGCTCTATCCACGGTGACACCCATCTGGCTGGTTTAGGGATACAAAGACAAAAATGAGACAATCCATCCCTGCCTTCAAGGAGCTTATGGCTCATCATTTATTATTATGATATCCTCTTGAATTATGAACTTAAGTGCTCTGAGTCAGTATTGTTTGCACTGTATCCATGCTTCCTTTCCTGATCAGAGGGAACAGGAAGGAGAGAAAGGATATATGTATTTCTATAACCCCTACTATGTGCCAGGCACTGTGCCAAGTGCTTTACAGTTATTATTTCATTTGATCCTTACAAGAACCCTGGGAGATAGGTGCTATTATTATTCCCATTTTATAGTAGAGGAAACTGAGGCAGTCAGAGATGAAGTGCTTTGCCCAGGGTTACACAGCTATTAAGGGTCTGTGGCCAGATTTGAATTTGGGGTCTTCCTAACTCCAAGACCAGTAGTCCATCCCGTGAGCCACCAGCTATCTCTGCAGTAGAATTATCCCCATTTTACAGATGCTCTGGGGAACTCCTTGGCTCCTTCTCAGAGCCAAAACATTCACTTCCAGCTCTTTGGAAGGTGAGATGGGAATTTGTCCTGGACTGACCTTTTTCTCTTCATAAAGAAATTGTGGTTCAGTTCAATAACTTGCCCAAAGTCACGTAGCTAGTGGTAGAGCTGGGATTTTAATTCCAATCTTCAATGCCAGGGGCAACTGGGACTGAATTTCAGTCTTCCTGACTACAGGTCTAGAGCTCCATTTGCTATGCTCCCAGCTATCCCTGGCTACTTCCTAACTGTGTAGCCCTGGGCAACTCACTTAATCCCATTTGCCTCAGTTTCTCCATCTCTGTAATGATATGGAGAAGGGCATGGCAAACCACTTCAGTATCTTAGCTGTGTGACCTTGAGCAAGTCACTCCACCCATTTGCCTCAGTTTCTCCATCTCTGTAATGATATGGAGAAGGGCATGGCAAACCACTTCAGTATCTTAGCTGTGTGACCTTGAGCAAGTCACTCCACCCATTTGCCTCAGTTTCTCCATCTCTGTAATGATATGGAGAAAGGCATGTCAAACCATTTCGGTATCTTAGCTGTGTGACCCTGAGCAAGACACTTCACCCATTTGCCTCAGTTTCTCCATCTCTGTAATGATATGGAGAAGGAAATGACAAACTACTCCAGTATCTTTGCCAAGAAAACCCCAAATGAGGTCCCAAAGAGTTAGACACTATTGCACAGCAACGTCTTCAATGCCAGCCTCTCTCCAGTGCCCAGCAATGCTTTCTGTCTATTTAGGAGTGCATCAGAGTAGAAACCTTGGGCTGATGGGGACCTCAGAGGTCACTCCATTCATCCACTTTACAAGTAAGGATACTGATGTCTAAAGGGATAGAGTCAGTCCACCAGGGTATTGAGGGTCCAAGATCATGAGTTCCAAACCTGGATTTACCCCTGGTGAAAGTGGTCAAATTGTCTCACTTCTGAGGGTCTCCCCACTTGTCAAATGCTCTCCCAGACACCCCCCCACCCCACCCCTCTAAATTTGAGATTCTAAAGGGCAAAGGCAGAGTCCAATCCCAGCTCCTCTGACTCCTCCTTCTATCCATATACCTTGAGGGAGCCAGGGCTGGAGCCCAGGGGTCCCCCTTTCCAGGGTGCAGCCCTTTGACCCCTACTAGGTTCAGAAATGAAACCCTGAAGTTTCAGGGGCCCCCAGCCCCGCCCCCCCCATTCACATGTTGAGGGATGGCTGAGCCGTCCTGGCCACACCCTCCTTCTGCAGAGCCTTGGTGGGGTCCAGTGGAAGAGGGAGGCCCACGGCTGGCCCCAGGGGGTCCCCTCCCTCTTGAAGGCGGCTGGGTCCCACTCCTCGGCGTGGCTCCCCATCGCTTGGCTGAGGTTTCCCTGTCTGGGGGCCAGGCGTTCCCACTGAAATAAACAAGAGCTCAATGGGAGCAAAGATGAAGTAACATGGAAGATATTAGCCGGCCTCCACCCAGCCCCCAGCTCCTCCTTCCCCTGCCCAGCACAGCCAAGGTGGGGCTTAGTGGGCCGCCAGGGCCTCTGCCCACCCCCGCCCGGGCCGGGCATTGAATGCCACCCGGGCACAAAGGGCTTCAGTGAGGGAAGCCCAGGGCCGACGACTGCCGGGTCCTCGGCACAGAGCCCTCGGCAAGGGCCAGAGCCCTGGAGCGGAGCTGTGCCGAGACCGGTCCGAAGCCAGGGACGGCGTCCCACCCCTGGCACGGTCCCCCTCCGCGGCTCTGAGCCCTCGTCTCTCTACCGAAGCCCTTAGAGCAGAGCCCAAGCGTCCGTCCCCACAACGGACCCCCACCCTGCGCTTGCTGACGTGAGCTTTGCCCCTCGCCTCGGCTTCCCGTCATCCCTCCCTCTCCCACGAGGTTCCTGCAGCAGAGCCAGAGCCCGATCCCGGAGCCGCTCTTCCGCCAGCCCCGCGCTCTCCACGTTCAAGTTCATTGGCCTTTGATACAGGAAGAGGCGGGAGTGCCTCACCTCGCTGGCCTCGGCGTCCTCGTCTGTAAACTGAGCTAGAGACGAGCGAGAGGCGCAGGATGAGCCCCAAGGAGGGAAACTGCGCAACCGTGAATGGAACTCAGGAGTCCTGCCGCCCCGATGCCTCGGGCCCTCTGGGGCCATTCCTTCAGGGATCTAGCAGCGGGATGGGGCCTCCGAGCTAGGTCTTCAGTTAATTATCTCCTACTAGATGGCCCAGGGACTGAGCTTGGAGTCAGGAAGATCTGGGTTCAAATCCAGCCTCAGGCACTTACTAGCTGTGCAACTCTGGATAAATCACTTCATCCTGTTTGCTTCAGTTTCCTCATCTGTAGAATGAGCCGGAGAACGAAATGGCCAACCTCTCCAGTGTCTCTGCCAAGAAAAGCCCAAAACTTGATGGCCTTAGTTTCCACATCTGTAGAATGAGCCAGAGAAGGAAATGTCCAACCTCTCCAGTGTCTCTGCCAAGAAAAGCCCAAATGGGGTCATAGACATGACTGAAAACAACTGTATACAATTTGCTTTGTGTGTGTTCATTTGTGCGCTGCTTCTCCGGTTAGATTGTAGGCTCCATGAAGGCAGAGACTGACTTTCTGTATCCTCAGTGCTTAGCTTAATTCTCGGCATACATTAGGTGCCTAATAAATGTTGATTGATGGAATGATTAATGGTGTGGGGGAAAGATTCCAAGATCTTGGGTTCATTTGCTCACTTAACTACCATTTATTAGACACTTGGTGTGACAAACTCTACCAGGAGAAGGGGATTTGGGATAGATCCTGCCCTCGAGTAACTTCCATTCTACCGCATAGTTTGGGCAGATCCCGACCTCTGAATTTATTGTTCCAGGAACTCTTCAGTGAGGAATCTCCTTCTACCAAAATACAGGCTTGGCACCTGCTTTGCTGCTGAGGGTCTGAGAGTGTTTCCTAAGGCCCCAAGAATTTAGATGATAGCCAGCATCTTTCTTTTTTATTTTAAACCCTTAGACTTTTTTATTTTAATAATAATATATAATTAATAATAATTTTAACAAAACCCTTTTTATTTTAAACCCTAAGACTTAATACTGTGTATCAGTTGCAAGGCAGAAGAGTGGTAAGGGCTAGATCATTGTGGTTAAATGACTTGACCAGGGTCACGCAGCTAGGATGTGTCTGAGGCCAGCTTTGAACTCAGGACCTCCTACCTCTAGTCCTGGTTCCCAATCCACTGAGCCACCTAACTGTCCCCCCAAGTCAGCCTCTTTCAGAGGCAGAGTACATGTACTCCTAGATCCATGGCCAACTCTCTAACCACTGGACAACCTTACCTCTGGGTGACTTGTTCAGGGTATGCAATTAAGTCAGTGGTTAAGCCAAGTCTTAGTGCTCTTCTTATTTAAGTCTGTACACAAAGAGGGGAATGATGGGGGCCCAGGAGAGAAGCAGGTCAAGTGGTTTGGATGGGGAGATGAGGGGAAGCTTGATGGAGGACATGGTACCAGAGGTTAGGGTTAGAGAACATTTCTGAAAGGTTCCAGTCTCTACTCCATGGCAAACGGCCTGGGTGACTTTGGGAGAATCCCTTTCCACCCTTCCTGCTTCAGGATTGTCCTCTGGGTGATGATAGGGTTGGGCCAGCCTATCTCCAATGTCCCTTTAGAGCTGGAAGAAATCTCAGAGGCTCTCATTTTCCAGCTCGTCAATTAATCGAATCATTAATCATCAAACATTTGTTCATTCGTTATCATGTGCCAAACACTGGACTAGTTTCAGTCATATCTGACCCTTGATGACTCTGCTTGGGGTTCTATTGGCTGAGATACTGGAGCAGTTTGCTATTTCTTTCTCCAGATCATTTGACAGATGAGGAAACTGAGGCAAACAAGGTTACACGATTAGTAAGTGTATGAGGTCAGAATTAAACTGAGGTCTTCCTGACTCCAGGCTTGATGCTCTATCCACTGGGCCACCAAGCTGTTCCAGGTACTGGAGAGGAAGGAAACTAAGGGAAGGTTTGGACAGGCAGAGGCTCAGCTCAAGATTTGAACCAGAGAAAGAATTCTGAGCCGATGAGACTCCGGAGATGGAGAGGAATGCTAGCAAGCCCACACCCAGCCTCCCAGGGTCCAGAAGAACCAGTCTCCTGCAGAGAAGGGAGCTCAGCCCTCCACTGGGCATGGTCCAAGGAAGGCAGGATGGAAGGTCAGGGTCCAGCATCATCAAAGGACTGAGAACAAAGAACTCTCCGGAGTCTAGGGCCGATGCGTAATGGAAGGCTGATTTCCCCAGATGTGGCGCTCGATGTCAGAACAAGGAGTCTTCAGAGCATGTTATCAGATACTAACCAGCAGAATTTCCAGCTAATCACCCCACTACCCCCTCCAGCACAAACTGCTTCTAGCAGATCTCCGAGTTCTCCCTCTTGTCCATGGAGGAACATAAATCACCAAGGAGAATTCCATCTTCCTTGGGCAGGCACATTCAGGAAAATCTGCCCTGACCCATCCAGAAACACTGGCCCTTGGGGAGAGAAATACAAGAACCACACAAATGGATGGACTAGAAAAGAACTCTCCGAGATAGCTGGAATTAATAGGGATTCCCCATCCAACACACAAAGTAATTCTCACCCCTGCAAAACACAAAGCAAAATGTTTTGCTTCCTGTCTACATCAGAAAGAGTAGTTTGGAGTGATCAGACATACAGAAAGGATGATGGGTAATTAGCAAGGAGAACCAAAGGTATCAATAATTAAGGGCTCTTAATTTAGGGATCTGAGAATTTTTTAAAAGCCATTTTAATAATTATTTCTTGGTTTAATTAAAAAATAAAAAAACATTATTCTGAACTGGATGCTATAAGACTGCCAAGATGTTCATGATTTAAAAAAAATAGTTAAGAACCCTTATCTTAGAGCAGGGAGACAAAATTACCACCACAAGTCTCATGGAAATATTATTGGGGAAGGAAAGAAATGTCTTCTTCAAGAAGAACTGGAAGAAAAGTAGTGTAGCAATGTACATTAAGAAGATATATTGATTTGGGAGAATCCACATGCCGGAGGGGAAGATCAGTGGAGACAGAAATAGAAGCAATGTTGTTATTGGCATATGACCCAGACCACCTAGACAGAAAAAGGAAATAAATGAGGAGTTTGGGAAATAGATGTCACAGGGAACCTTGATTATCCAGACAGATGCTGGAGATCTTTTTTTTCTGCTAAAAACAAGACAGCGAATAATTTCATAACTTGCTTTAATGGTAATTTAATTCTTCAAAATGTGGAGAAACCTACAAGGGGTGGCAGGAGGGCAGAGGTGATGTTCTGGATCTGACATTTTTCAGCAAGAAAGAAGCAGTTGTTTGGTAGGATGGAGGGCATGATAGAAACCTTGGGAATATTTCATGCAGAATTTGTGATAAAGGGGAGCTGGATACATGTCCCAAAGATCTCAGGAATGAGACATTAAAGGCTTCGGAGAAATAATATGTAGAATTGCACTGATATAATCTGTAGCAGCTTAGTTATTGCTGTGGGAGGGTGGAGAGAAGAGAGGGAGGGAGAGAACTGGAATCACAAAATGTCAGATCACAATAATTAAAAACTGTTTCTACCTGGAATTGAAAAATGCTAACAAACAAACAAACCCCAATACATGGGATTCTATGACTTTTGGTAGAGGAGAAAGGAATTTATAAAAGGATGGGAAGTATTTGAAATGAAATTCTGAAGAAACAGAATGAAACCATTCAAATGACATGTATCTTTTTTCTCCTTCCTGTGTGTCCTCCATTTCTGTAATAGTTCTATCTAGGTGCTACAATGGGTAGAGCTCCAGGCCTGGAGTCAAGAAGACTCATCTTCTGGAGTTCTAATCTGACTTTAGACACATACTAACTGTGTGACCCTGGGCAAGTCACTTTGCCTTGTTTGCCTCAGTCTCCTCAACTGTCAAACAAGTTGGAAAAGGAAATGACAAACCACTCCAATATCTTTGTCAAGAAAACATCAAATGATAATGTGATTATTGTAACCAAGGAATAATGGTCTAAATTGACTAAATAAACTTATTCAAATGGGGAAAAAAAAGAAAACACCAAATGGGATCACCAAGAGTCATAGACACAACTGAAAATAATTGAGCAACACTAAACATTGATTCATCTGTAGTTAGGGTGTTTTGCGGTTTAGTCATGTGATGGTGCAAGCCAGTTTCTCCATCACTTCTATTGATCTCACCCTTGTTTCCTTCAGAACATAATCTCTTATTTGTCTCTCTGTTGTTATCCTTGGTTGTATATGTGCTTAGCTTTCTTGTATATCTCTTATTTAGAAAGTTTTCAAAAAGAATCATTTGCTCAAAGCCAAGTTTTACAGAAATTCTCCTTTTTATGGAAGATTCCTCTTTTTTCCTTTGATGGTTAAGCTCAGGTTTGCAGGGTTACGCCAATGTGAGTTGCATCTTGAGCTCTTTGCATTTTGGAACACATTATTCCATTCCCTCTTGCAGTTTCTTGTGGGTATAGAATAGTCTTGTGTCATTTGTATATTATTTCCTTTATATTTGAAAGTCTCCTGATGCTTGCAGAATTTATTATCATTGGAACTGTTCAATTTAAAGCTCTGTGCCTTGGAGATTGCATCATAATTCTGCCACTCCCACCCCCTGCCCCAGAGGCAATTTGTGGGTTCTTTCAGCTGTCACTTTATGTTTAGAAGTTCTGGACAATTTTCTTGTATTAATTTTTGAATTATGGCATTCAGGTTTTTCAGTTTGTAATGTTATTCTGGAAGACCTACAATCCTTAAGCTGTCACTACATTATTTTGTTTTGCTTGTGTGGAGATCATGTTTTCTATTAATATGATTACTTTTTGTTCTCCATTTCCCAGATTTTCTTTTACTGCTGGGTTATCTCACAATCAATTATTATTCTTTTATTTCTTTGGTGAGAATTGCCCCTGTAGATTCCTGTTTTTTGTTTTACCAAAGATTTCTGATGTTCAGGTCATAAATTCTACTTTTACAATTCTAATGTCTCTTTTAAGCCATTAAGGAACATCTTGATGTGGTTCCATGATCTCTTGGTAATCCTCAGGATCCTCTCTCTCATTAGGTATGGATTAATTTTCCTTTGTCTTGTAAAATTTATTCATAGATGTCTCAATTCATTGAGCTGATCTGGGGGCCATAGTCTCTTCTGTTATTAATTTGTTCTCTATTTATCTGCTTATTCTCAAGGGCTTTAATTGATTCTTTAATTTAATAATATCTTTAATTTAATTCTTTGTTTTGAGACCATTAGTAACTTCAGTCTTTCCTTTTATTTCTCTGTTCACTTTTTGACTCCTTCCCCTTTGATGATGATTTCCCTTGGTGCTAGACCTCAAAGCTACCTCAGCCCCCTCCCATGTTGGGTAATTCACATATCACCATCATTTGTCACAGAACTAACACCAGAGGGATGATGGGATCTTTCCCTCAGACTTAGTAGAGTGCCAGATATCCTGCTCTAATTTCCTCCATTCTTCAGGTCTCTGAATGAAGTCTGTTTTAACACAGAGCAATGCTCCATTCCTGTTCCAGACCAAGTCTTTTCACAGTTTCTATTTTGGAGAAGTTTGAGAGGTTATAAGGATCAAAGACAATGTCTAGTCACTGAACTATTTCAATGATCAAGAAATTGAGGATAAGAATGTTCATGGAACTCATCCATGAACTTAGTGGAATAAATAAGCAGAACATGAAACAAGCCATAAATAAACTCCCCAAGAAGACTTACCTGAGACCAGATGTATTTATGAGTAAATTCTACCAAACATTAAGGATCAACAAATCCCAATATTATATAAATTACTTGTAAAATTGGGTAAAGAATCCTACAAAATTCCTTTTAGGACACAAATATGGTTTTGATACTTAAACTAGGGAGAGCAAAAACAGATAATGAAAACTGTGGACCAATTTCTTTAGTGAATATCAATGCAAACATTTTAAATAAAATGCTAGCAAGGAGATTACAATAATATATCACAAAAATCATACACTATGGCCAGGTGGACTAGTATAAGTAATTCAGGGATGGTCCAGGAAAACTATCAGCATAATTGACATATCAATAACAAAAACAATAAAAATGATATGATTATGTTAATATTGCAGAAAAAACTTTGACAAATATAATACCCATTCCTATTAAAAAACACTAGAAATAATAGAAATAAATGGAGCCTTTCTTAAAACGATAAATAGTATCTAGCTAAACCCAACAGCAAGCCTTATCTTATAATGAAGGTAAGTTGAAGCCTTACCAATAAGATCAAGGATGAAGCAAAGATGTCCATGATCACTACTATTACTCAATGTTATACTGGAAATGTTAAGTATAAGCAATGACAAGAAAACGAAATTGAAGGAATAAAAATAGGGAACAAAGAAACAAAACTATCATGCTTTGCAGATGATATAATGGTATAAACTATAGAGCCCTAAAGAATCAACTAAAAAACTAGTTGAAACAATGAACAATTTTAGCAAAGTTGCAGGATATAAAATAAACCTACAAAAATCATCAGCATTTCTATCTACCGCCACCAAAACCTAGTAGCAAGAGATAGAAAAAGAAATTTCATCTAAATTAACTGTAGACAACATGAAATACTTGGGAATCTACCTGCCAAGATAAACCCTGGAAATATATGAACACAATTACAAAACACTTTTTCATACAGATAAAGACAGATCTAAACAACTGAAGAAATATTAATTGCCTCATGCCTAGGCTGATCCAAAATAATAAAAATGACAATTCTAAGTTTATTGACTTATTCAATGCCAGGCCAATAAAACTACCAAAGAATTATTTTACAGAGCTGGAAAAAATCTTAACAAAATTCATCTCAAAGAACATAAGGTCAAGAATATTAAGAGAATCAATTTTTTTAAATGAAGTAAGACAGCCTAGCAGTACTTCAAACTATATTACAAAGCAGAACTCATCAAAATACAATTTGGTACTGGCTAAGAAATAGATTAGTGGAGCAGTGGAATAGATTAAATACAGAATACACAGTTGGTTGGTGGTTTGTTGTCCTTTATACTCAAAGAGGACTAAAATATAATCAATGGCAAAAATTGGATTTAAATAAAGCAGGGTGAAAAGTTAAGGGTTTCCCTCTCTCTTTCAGAGTCATCAAAGTCCAGTGGCAAGACAAAATCCAAGGCAACTGGTGATGCCTTGGGATGCAGTGACTGCCCTTGACCAGACAAAAAATTCTTATGCAAGCTCTAAAAAATGAGTTCTATCAGCATCCACTTGGGGAAGTAGAACTAGATAGCAGCTTGCCCAGGGAAAAACCGATTTTGTGGTTTAGTGGCCCACAAGCTCCATCCATATGGGTCAACAGGGTTATATGGTACCTTATAAAGCTAATAAAACTGCAGGTGGTGTTAAGTGAGGCAAAGAGTTCAGGAATGAGGAAATGATCATCCCACTGTCTACTGTCCTGGCCAGGCTACAGAGGGAGAATTACTTTCAGTTCAGGGTGCCTGGTTTTAGGAATGAGATGGGTAAGATAGAGCACATCCTGAGGAGGGCAACCAGGCTGGGCAAGGACCTTCAGATCACATCATCTGGGAACCAGTTAAAATAACTGGGGTTGTTTCGACTGGAGAAGAGAAGAGTTGGGGGAGAGGAGTTATGGTAGCTGTCTTCAAGAACTTGAAGGACTGCTGTGTGGACATATAGACCTGATCTACTTCTTCCCAAAAGGCAGAACTTCATATGATGGGAACGTCAGAGAGGGATCTGATCAGACGGTGTAAGGAGAGACCTAATAATTAGCCTTGCCCGGAAGTATAAAGGGCTGCCTTAGGAGGGAGTAGTATATCTTTCACTGTAGGAAGTCAAGCAAAGGGTGGAGGGTCAAATGTCTGAGAGGAGATTCTTATTTCAGCAAAGTCGGTGCATGATGGCCAGATCTGAGGCTGTGTTTCATCATCCAACAGTTCACCAGAACGAGGGCCATCTCTCCTGCTGGTCTTCGTTTGGTTGTTGCTCAGCCTTTTCAGTGGTGTCCAACTCTTCATGACCCCATATGGGGTTTTCTTGGCAAAAGTACTAGAGTAGTTTTCTATTTCCTTTTCCAGTTCTTTCTGAGGACCTGAGACAAATGGGGTAAGTGATTTGCCCAAGGTCACACAGCTAGTGTCTGAAGCCAGATTTGAAGTCGGGGAGATGTGTCTTTCTGATTCTACCGGAGAACACTGTGCCTCCTAGATGGCCACAGTCTTAATAATGAATGTTAATTAATTAATAGTGGTTAAAAAAAGTTATAAATGGGGGCAGCTGGGTAGCTCAGTGTGTTGAGAGTTAGGCCTAGAGACGGGAGGTCCTAGGTTCAAATCTGACCTCAGACACTTCCCAGCTGTGTGACCCTGGGCAAGTCACTTGACCCCCATTGCCTAGCCCTTACCACTCTTCTGCCTTGGAGCCAATACAAAGTATTGACTCCAAGACGGAAGGTAAGGGTTTAAAAAAAAAAAGTTATAAATGAGATCTCAATAGCTGTAACTGCTATGGAGAACTTCAGAAAAGAAGCTTTTCGCTCCATGGGCCTTTGTTTCTCCCTCTTCCCCTTCTCATGCCTGTTCTTATATTCCTGTGGCAGCTCTGAAGTGGGATTATGATTCTAATTAAACCCTTCCCATTTTGGGGAAAGGGATCTTGGGCAGCTGAGAAGTCCTTGCATAGGTGAGTGTATGTATATGTGTTGGGGGTTGGGGGCGATGCATAGGGCAAACAAGACCAGCCCAAAAGCCAGCCAGACATTTGAGGAACTGAAAACGCTGCAAGTGGGACATGATCACTGGAAGGGTAAGTTGGCTCAAAATTCGGAATCCTCACAGTGTTTGAGAGAGGGCTAGGAAGAGGCAAGTTTGAGGCTGAGGCCTCAAGGAGATGGCGCTAGGATAGTAGCAAGGGAGAGAAAGTGGCCCAACTTCTCAGTATGGAGGCACACACTTGCCCCATCTCTTGTTTCTTTTGAAGTTCAACTGGAGAGCTCTAAGCCCCTCTGCCCTCATTGTTCCACCTGACAGTGCCTGTGTCAACTTGGCAGATAGTGCACACTGGGACAGCCTGTCCAGTGTCTACTTTTTGGCAGGTTAGCTCCGTTAAAAAGCCAGAGTGGACGGGATGGGATCCATTGGCTCAAGACTGAAAGGAAGCCAGTCAGATGCAGGAAACATTACACAGCAATCTAGCTGCTTTCCTGTGTTCTCTTAAGCTTAGTGAGCACTTGAGTTTGTCCTCTTCCCTTCTCTTTCAACCTCTACCTCTACCACCCCATTCGACCTTGGTTCTCTGGGAGAACTTCAAGTCACAGAGGATAGAGTGTCATCCGTGTCATTGGGAAGATCTAGGTTCAAAGTCTACCTTTGATGATTACAAGCAATGGGAAGATGGGCAAGTCTTTGAACATAGCACCCAATTTCCCATAGCTGGGTCTTTATATTCATGTCTCCTCCTCCATCTTTCCACCCCAAGCTTGAAATGTGC
The DNA here is from genome assembly GCF_027887165.1 of Monodelphis domestica. Lineage (NCBI taxonomy): Eukaryota > Metazoa > Chordata > Mammalia > Didelphimorphia > Didelphidae > Monodelphis > Monodelphis domestica. Next base: position 521,658,370 of record NC_077228.1, read on the forward strand.
TCTTTCCTTTCTCATCTTGGCATCTAGGATCTTTAGCCTTCTTTGTCCAAAGCCCAGCCCAGTGCCACTTCTTACTGGACATCCTCCTTAATGCTCACTCCCTCTTGAAATTGCTTTGGATGTAATTTGCTTGTTACCTGTTGTATTGGTGCATTCTTCTTTCGACATCCTTGAAAGGAAGTCCCTTGAGAACAAGAACTATTTCTGTCTATATATTTCTTGGTGCCTAATAGGGTGCCCTGGACATAGCTGATGCTTAATAAATGGTTGTTGGCTTGAATCAAAGTCAATTAACTTCTCAGTTTCTCATCTGTAAAATGGAGCTGATAATTCTTTTTTTTTAAAATATATTTTATTTGATCATTTCCAAGCATTATTCGTTAAAGACATAGATCATTTTCTTTTCCTCCCCCCCCACCCCCCATAGCCGACGCGTAAGTCCACTGGGCATTAGATGTTTTCTTGATTTGAACCCATTGCTTTGTTGATAGTATTTGCATTAGAGTGTTCATTTAAAGTTTATCCTCTGTCATGTCCCCTCAACCTCTGTATTCAGGCAGTTGCTTTTTCTCGGTGTTTCCACTCCCATAGTTTATCCTTTGCTTATGAATGGTGTTTTTTTTTTCTCCTGGATCCCTGCAAGTTGTTCAGGGACATTACACCGCCACTAATGGAGAAGTCCATTACGTTCGATGATACCACAGTGTGTTTGTCTCTGTGTACAATGTTCTCCTGGTTCTGCTCCTCTCGCTCTGCATCACTTCCTGGAGGTTGTTCCAGTCTCCATGGAACTTCTCCACTTTATTATTCCTTTTAGCACAATAGTATTCCATCACCAACATATACCACAGTTTGTTCAGCCATTCCCCAATTGATGGGCATCCCCTCGTTTTCCAGTTTTGGGCCACCACAAAGAGCGCAGCTATGAATATTTTTGTACAAGTCTTTGTGTCCATTATCTCTTTGGGGTACAGACCCAGCAGTGCTATGGCTGGGTCAAAGGGTAGATATTCTTTTGTCGCCCTTTGGGCATAGTTCCAAATTGCCCTCCAGAATGGTTGGATCAGTTCACAGCTCCACCAGCAATGAATTAATGTCCCTACTTTGCCACATCCCCTCCAGCATTCATTACTTTCCTTTGCTGTTATGTTAGCCAATCTGCTAGGTGTGAGGTGATACCTCAGAGTTGTTTTGATTTGCATCTCTCTGATTATAAGAGATGTAGAACACTTCTTCATGTGCTTGTTAATAGTTTTGATTTCTTTATCTGAGAACTGCCTATCCATGTCCCTTGCCCATTTATTAATTGGAGAATGGCTTGATTTTTTGTACAATTGTTTTAGCTCATTATAAATATGAGTAATTAAACCTTTGTCAGAGGTTTCTATGAAGATTTTTTCCCAATTTGTTGTTTCCCTTCTGATTTTAGTTATATTGGTTTTGTTTGTACAAAAGCTTTTTAGTTTGATGTAGTCAAAATTATTTATTTTACATTTTGTGATTCTTTCTATATCTTGCTTGGTTTTAAAGCCTTTCCCCTCCCAAAGGTCTGACATGTATACTATTCTGTGTTTACCCAATTTACTTATGGTTTCCTTCTTTATGTTTAAGTCACTCACCCATTTTGAATTTATCTTGGTGTAGGGTGTGAGGTGTTGATCTATTCCTAGTCTCTCCCACACTGTCTTCCAATTTTCCCAGCAGTTTTTATCGAATAGTGGATTTTTGTCCCAAAAGCTGGGATCTTTGGGTTTATCGTATACTGTCTTGCTGAGGTCGTTTTCCCCCAGTCTATTCCACTGATCTTCCTTTCTGTTTCTTTAGATATTCTTTTGTCACCCTTTGGGCATAGTTCCAAATTGCCCTCCAGAATGGTTGGATCAGTTCACAGCTCCACCAGCAATGAATTAATGTCCCTACTTTGCCACATCCCCTCCAGCATTCATTACTTTCCTTTGCTGTTATGTTAGCCAATCTGCTAGGTGTGAGGTGATACCTCAGAGTTGTTTTGATTTGCATCTCTCTGATTATAAGAGATGTAGAACACTTCTTCATGTGCTTGTTAATAGTTTTGATTTCTTTATCTGAGAACTGCCTATCCATGTCCCTTGCCCATTTATTAATTGGAGAATGGCTTGATTTTTTGTACAATTGTTTTAGCTCATTATAAATATGAGTAATTAAACCTTTGTCAGAGGTTTCTATGAAGATTTTTTCCCAATTTGTTGTTTCCCTTCTGATTTTAGTTATATTGGTTTTGTTTGTACAAAAGCTTTTTAGTTTGATGTAGTCAAAATTATTTATTTTACATTTTGTGATTCTTTCTATATCTTGCTTGGTTTTAAAGCCTTTCCCCTCCCAAAGGTCTGACATGTATACTATTCTGTGTTTACCCAATTTACTTATGGTTTCCTTCTTTATGTTTAAGTCATTCACCCATTTTGAATTTATCTTGGTGTAGGGTGTGAGGTGTTGATCTATTCCTAGTCTCTCCCACACTGTCTTCCAATTTTCCCAGCAGTTTTTATCGAATAGTGGATTTTTGTCCCAAAAGCTGGGATCTTTGGGTTTATCGTATACTGTCTTGCTGAGGTCGCTTTCCCCCAGTCTATTCCACTGATCTTCCTTTCTGTTTCTTAGCCAGTACCAAATTGTTTTGATGACTGCTGCTTTGTAATATAGTTTTAGGTCAGGGACTGCAAGGCCCCCATCATATGTGTTTTTTTTTTCATTATTTCCCTGGATATCCTTGATCTTTTGTTCTTCCAAATGAACTTTGTTATGGTTTTTTCTAAATCAGTGAAGAAGTATTTTGGTAGTTCAATGGGTATGGCACTAAATAGATAAATAAGTTTGGGTAGGATGGTCATTTTTATTATATTGGCTCGTCCTATCCATGAGCAGTTAATGTTTTTCCATTTGTTCAAGTCTAGTTTTAGTTGTGTGGCGAGTGTTTTGTAGTTGTGTTCATATAGTTCCTGTGTTTGTCTTGGGAGGTAGATTCCTAGGTATTTTATTTTGTCTAAGGTGATTTTGAATGGGATTTCTCTTTCTAGTTCTTGCTGCTGAGCTGTGTTGGAGATATATAGAAAAGTTGATGATTTATGTGGGTTTATTTTGTATCCTGCAACTTTGCTAAAGTTGTTGATTATTTCAATTAGCTTTTTGGTTGAATCTCTAGGATTCTTTAAGTAGACCATCATGTCATCCGCAAAGAGTGATAACTTGGTCTCCTCCTTGCCTATTTTGATGCCTTCAATTCCTTTATCTTCTCTAATTGCTACTGCTAGTGTTTCTAGTACAATGTCAAATAGTAGAGGTGATAATGGGCATCCTTGTTTCACTCCTGATCTTATTGGGAATGCATCTAGTTTATCCCCATTGCAGATGATATTAGCTGTTGGTTTTAGATATATACTGTTTATTATTTTTAGGAATGAACCTTCTATTCCTATGCTTTCTAGTGTTTTTAATAGGAATGGGTGTTGTATTTTATCAAAGGCTTTTTCTGCATCTATTGAGATAATCATGTGGTTCTTGCTAGTTTGCTTGTTGATGTGGTCAATTATGTGGATGGTTTTTCTAATGTTGAACCAGCCCTGCATCCCTGGTATGAATCCTACTTGATCATGGTGAATGATCCTTCTGATCACTTGCTGGAGTCTTTTTGCTAGTATCCTATTTAAGATTTTTGCATCTATATTCATTAGGGAGATTGGCCTATAGTTTTCTTTCTCTGTTTTTGACCTGCCTGGTTTTGGAATCAGTACCATGTTTGTGTCGTAAAAGGAGTTTGGTAGAACTCCCTCTTTGCTTATTATGTCAAATAGTTTGTATAGTATTGGGATTACCTGTTCTCTGAATGTTTTCTAGAATTCACAGGTGAATCCATCAGGCCCTGGGGATTTTTTCTTAGGAAGTTCTTTGATGGCTTGTTGGATTTCAATTTCTGATATGGGATGGAGCTGATAATTCTTATACTGCTTATGAAGTGAGGAAATGAATAGCTCCAATCACAGGGTTGGGATGAGATTTGAATGAGATATTATATTACAAAATACTTTCCAGTCTTTATAATACTACAATAACTAAACATATCAATAACTATTAGTAATTATTATATAAAATTAATATTTGTGTAGAAATAGAAATAATATATAAATAATGGTTATTATATATAATTAAATATTAATAATATATTAACAACTGATATGAATATTAGTTATTACTTTTTGTCTTACCTCAATTGCTCAATTTAGTCCTTCTTATGTGCTACAGACTGAGCTAAGGGCAGGAGAGGCAAAGCCAAACCAAACCAAACCAGACCAGATTATGCCCTCAAGGAGCTTACAGTCTAGTGAGGGAGGCATTATTCCTGGACAGAAGAGTCATACAAAGAGGGAGGAAGATAGCTTTACAGAGGAAGGTTCAGAATGGGCAACCAGTAGAAGGTGGTGCTTGAATGGAGTCTTGAAGGAAGCCAAGAATTTGAAGAGGCCAAGGTAAAGAGGGAGAGCATTCCAGGCATGGGGGAATGATATGGTTTTGAAAGGGGAGGGCATGTGTAAGAAGAGAAAGAAAGGGGTCAGGTTGAGAAGAGCATTCAGTGCCAAGCAGTGTTTGGATTTCTTCCTTACACTCTTTTCAGATTTAAAGAGTTTACATTCTTTTTCAAATTGTATTTTAGAGGTGGAGCCAAGATGGTAGAGAGGCAGCATGGAAATCTGGAACCTCTCTGAGAATCCTCTCTAACCAACCTTAAAATAGCACCTCAAAACATTGGAGTGATAGAACCAACAAGGGAACAGAGTGAAATGCAGAAAACACTTTGGAAGGTAGGCAGAGAGGGTCTGTTTCACTGGCATGAAAGCTGATCCAAAAGCAAAGCCAGGCACTGAGGAGTATGGGCCACCCACTCCCACCTACAGCTTCAGGTTCAGATCCTGGGCACAAGCCAACTTCAAGACTCTGAGACCCTGTATAATCCAACAGCAGAGCACTCCACGCTCACCCCTTGAAGTTCCAAGCCCTAGCTAAAGCCTACAGTGAGGTCCCAAACCCCCCCTACAAAGGAGTCAGCAATATACCTGACTTGTGTTAACCACGAGTGAGTCCCAGAGACCCTGCCCAAGCTCTGAGCCCTAGCACAAGGAAGCTTGCAGTGCTCTGAGTCCTGCAAGTCACCATCAGTCCCTACAGGAGACTGAATCAGCAATGGAAGTTGACTTTCAGAGCTCCCAATGTATAGGCTATCATACCACCATGGAAGAACTGAAACTTGCAGAAGCCCAGAACTAGAGTTTAGGTTGTGGCAAGGAAAAACTGAGGTTGAAGAGAGTTCCCCCTCTGCTGTGAGAACAGAGCCCACTGTTAAGATAAAAGTAAAAAAATTTTTTTTAAAAAGGCTAGGAAAATGAGCAAATAGCAAAAGCAAACACCTAACTGTAGAAAAATTTTGTGGAGACAAAGACAAGGAACGCACAGATGCCGAAGAGAACAGTGAGATCAAAGCAGCTACATACAAAACATCAAATAAAAATGGGAATTGGTCTGGGGCTGTCAAAGAGCTCAAAAAGGAATTAAAAAATCACATTAGTGAGAGAGAACGACATTTTATCTACCTAAAACCATCAATAAGTATCATCTGCAATGGGGATAAGTTAGGAGCCTTCCCAATAAGATCAGGAGTGAAGCAAGGATGCCCATTATCACCTCTATTGTTTAATATTGTATTAGAAATGCTAGCTTTAACAATAAGAAAAGGAAATCGAGGAATTAAAGTAAGCAATGAGGAAATTAAATGATCACTCTTTACAGAGAATATGGTGGCATACTTAGAGAATCAACTAAAAAACTAGTTGAAATAATAACTTCAGTAAAATTGCAGGTTACAAAATAAACCCACACAAATCATCAGTATTTCTATATATTACCAACAAAGTTCAGCAACAAGAGATAGAAAGAGAAATTTCATTTCAAATAACCTCAGACAATATAAAATACTTGGGAATCTATTTGCCAAGACAAACCCAGGAATTATATGAAAATAACTACAAAACACTTTTCTCAAAAATTGGAAAAACATTAATTGCTCATGGATAGGACAAGCTAATATAATAAACATGACAATCTTACCTAAATCAATTTACTTATTCAGTGCCATAACAACCACACTACCAGAAACTATCTTATAGAACTAGAAAAATTAATAAAATTCATCTGTAAGAATAAAAGATCAAGATTATCAAAAGAGAATTAATGGGGGGAAAATGTGAAGGATGGTGATCTAGCAGTATTAGGTCTCAAATTGTACTATAAAGCAATAATCATGAAAACAGTCTGGTACTGACTAAGAAATAAAAGGGTGGATCAATGGAAGAGATTAGGGGTAAACGACCTCAGCAAGCTAGTGTTTGATGAACCCAAAGATCCTAGCTTTTGTGACAAAACCTCACTATTGACAAAAAGTGCTGGGAAAACTGGAAAACAGTAAGGCAGAAACTAGGGACTGACCACTATTTACACCCTATGCCAAAATAAGGTCAAAATGGATATCTGATTTAGGTGATATTTGTACGTAAATTAGGGGAACATAGAATAGGTTACCTTCAGATCTATGGAGAAGGAAAAATTTTATGATGAAACAAAGAGATAGAGAACATTACAATACGTAAAATGAATACTTTTGACAAAAGATTTTTACAAATACAACCGAGATAACCCAGATTAGATAGGAAACTAGGGGGAAAATTATAATAAATTTCTCTGATAAAGTTCTCATTTCTCAAATATATAGAGAATTCAGTCAAATTTATAAGAACACAAACCATTCCCCAACTGGCAAATGGTCAGGGGACGAATAAGTAGTTTTCAGATGAAGAAATCAAAGCAATCAGTAATTGTATGAAAAAATGTTCTGTCATTTTGATTAAAGAAATGCAAATTAAAACAATGCGGAGGTACCACCTCACACCTATCAGATGGATCAGATGGGCCAAAATGACAGTAAAGGAAAGTGATATACGTTGGAAGGGATGTGACAAATTTGAGACACTAATACATTGTTGGTGGAATTGCTAACTGATCGCACCATTCTGGAGGGCAATTTGGAATTAAATCCAAAGAGTTTTAAAACAATTCATACCCTTTAACCCAGTAATACCACTACTAAGTCTATATCCCAAAGAAATCAGAAAAATAGGGGGAAATGATCTAATTGTATAAAAATATATAAAGCTACACTTTTTGGGGTGGAAAAGAATTGGAAACTGAGGGAACGTCCATCAATTGAGGAATGGCTGAACAAATTGCAGTACATGATAGTAATGGAATACTATTGTGCTATAAGAAATGATGAACAATATGATTTCAGAAATAGCTGGAAAGATCTTCATAGACTGATGCAGAGTGAAATAAGCAGAACCCAGAAAACATTGTATGTAGTAACAGTAATATTGCATGATGATTAACTGTGATAGACTTTGCTACTCAGTAATACTATGATCCAGGACATTTCTGAAGGACTTATGACAAAGAATGTGACCCACTTCCAGAGAAAGAACTATTGGAGTGATAACGAAAGCCAAAGTAAACTATTTTCACTTTAGTTAATTTGGGTTTTTATTTGGGGGTTTTGGTTTTATATGATTATTCTCTTATAAAAATGAACAGTATGGAAATATGTTTTATATGATAATACATGTATAACCCAGATCAAAATACATATTGACTCTGGGAAGGGGAAGGGAAGGGAGGTAGGGAGTCAATTTGAATTATATAACTTCAGAAAACTTATGTGGAAAATTGTTACTACATATAATTGGTAATATAAAATATCTTTACAAAAATGAATTGTATTTTTTTCAATAATTAAACATCTATTTTGTCTCTGTCTCCTTTCTCCCTCTTCTCCTCTTCCCTCATTAAAAAAAACAAAAACAAAGCTCATGAAACAAACCTACATAGATACGCAAAACAGCTACTCTCATTGGCCACATCCAATGACATCTCAACCGAAATTCTTTTTAAAAAAACCAACCCCTTGACTTCTGTCTTTGGATCTATACTAAGTATTGGTTCCAAGGCAGAAGAGTAGTAAGGGTTAGGCAATTGTGTTTAAGTGACTTGATCAGGGTCACACAGCAAGGACATATCTGAGGCCAGATTTGAACCTAGGAATCCACTGAGACATTTAGCTGCCCATCTTAAACCCTTTGACTTAGTTTTAGTGATGTTCTTGGGGGAAGGGAGTGACTTGACCTTCATTCTTGTTGCATCTTCTCTTGTAGCATCTTGGCCTTCAGACAGACAGAAACCTCCCTGCCTTTGCCCTGTCTGACCACTATGGAAGCCACTCCAAACTGGGACATCCATCACTTGGGGCTAAGGCATGAAAAACCTAGACTCAGGGCATGGATCCCAGAATCTGAGTTCCCAACTGTAGAAGGGAGAGCCCTGAGCTCGGAACCCAGAGCAAAGGCAGCAGAAGGGGGAATAATGAACCTCAAACAGAGCCCCGCTGAACTCTCAGTCTCTGGGGATGCATGGCACCACCATTCACATAGTCTCCTATTCTGGAAGCCTTGGTCTTGCTCTTGTTTCCATCATTAGATTGTGAATCCCTTCAGAATCAGGAGAACCACCTATCAGTGGTAGCATATTTGTGAAGACCATCAACTCTGAAGGAATGGCCTACCAACATCCTGTGAGGAAGGGATTAACTCTCCCCTGTCCATTTTTAGATTTAATCACCAGAAGTGTATACACCCCACTTATCCTTACGTATGTGGAGGTCTGTGACCCACATGTGCTATAGTGGGTGACAAATCAAAACCCACTGACTGTCCCCTGGGCAGTCCTAAGCAAAGCTGTAGTTGTGATTGGTCCATGTAAAATGGAAGGAAGGCACAGGAAGTGACGGAAAGAATGGTCTTTAAAAATGGGAGAAACTTCCTGTGACCAGCTCTTTTGCCTTCAAACTTGACCTTGAAGGAGCTCTGGCTTGGGATCTCTGACTGCTCTTGAAATTTCCCTTAAGACTACCACGTGGATGAGTGGAAAGGCTGACTCCCCTTCCTGCCTTTTCTGGAGGTACTAGTCTCTGGAGAGGCCCCTCATCTTGGAGGAGGCCTCGTGGCTAGAACCCTGCTTTAATTTACCTCTGGGCCCCCCTTTGCTGGGGCCTCTGAAGCCCTGCCTGGTTCAGACTGGGCCAGAGTAATTATCTACTCTCTCTTGTTTCCTTACTTTCACTCTTTCTCCTTTTGTAAATAAACTACCATAAAAAGTCATTCTGAATTGAGTAATAATTTTGGCGACCACGTTTTTACATATTTTGTCCAAGCCTTTAATTTTAACCCTTACAATCCCCAATATTCCACAGGACCGGTAATGAATCATGCCATCCACCTTCTTATTTTTTCTTAAACCCCTTTACCTTCCATCTAAAAGCAGTACTGTGTGTTGGTTTTAAGGAAGAAGAGTGGTAAGGGCTAGGCAATGCTGGGGTTAAGTGACTTATGCAGGGTTACACAACTAGGAAGTGTCTGAGGTCATATTTGAACCCAGGGACTCCTATATCTAGGCATAAGCCACCTTGCTGCACCCCCCCACTTGCTAAGTAAGAGGTGATGGTAAGCAGGCAGCAAGCACTTATTAAATGTTTGCTGTATGCCAGGAACTCTGATAAGTACCTATTATATATTAATAAAGAAAAAATTAAGACCCTATACTTAGGTAGCTTCCATTCTTTTGTTTTATTGTAATTTTTTCAATGAAAAAAATCTATCTATCCTTCTACTTCCTCCTCCCCTCCTCCATTAAAAGGAAAAACAAAGGCCACGATCAAAGACACGGAAACAAGCAAAGCAAATGACCACGCTGGCCACATTCAAAAAGTTAACTTTTCGTTTGGGATCCTGGGTCCTTCGTTTCCCTCCTGGAAGAGTAGAGAGGAAAGTGTTAGAAGGTCCTAGTTCTCAGGGGGGGACTGGAAAATTCTTCCTGAGTCTTATCTGAGTCTTGAAGGAAGCCAGGGATTCTAAGGAAGGAAGATTCCCCCAAACATGGGGTCTTCAAAGTAAAGGCAAAAGGATGTGAGGTGGATTCTGTATGAGGAATGCCAATTGGCCAATATGCAATATGGCGGGCCATCTAGAATGTGGAGAGCTTTGCAGTACTTTAATTGCCAAATAGTGAGGGAGCCGGGTTGTGAAGAGATTTTAAAATGCCAAACAGAGGAGTTTCTATTTGATTTTAGAGGCAACTGGGACCGGCTGGTATTTACTAAATGCTTGTGTTATTGCAATAGCCTTCTGTCATTCATCACCCTCTCCCCACTTCAATCTGTTAGCATCCAAACTGATCTTACACATATATGCAGATATAACTTGTATCCAAGAAGCTCCAGACTTTGAGTTAACTTGGTCTGGGCTCAATATTGAGGATTTAAAAACATTCTATCTCTTTGATTTCTTTTGTCCCTAGCCTGAGCTCCCCATGGAAAGTTGGGAAATCTTGGAACAGCTCAATTATAACTCATGTCTAGATCTCCTGAGATCTAAGCAAAAGTGTCCATTGTTCCCCTACAAGCACTTGAGGTAACAATGTATATACTGGGTATAGGACAGTTTGTCTTTAAAAACACTTATCTTCTGACATAGTATCATTTTTAAAAGATCCTTTAAATCCTGTGTAAAAACATTTAAATGCTGTGGGTTTACCTTACCTTCTTCCAAGGCAGAAGAACAATAAAGGCTAGGCAACTGGGATAAAGTGAATTACCCAGGGTCACACAGATAAGGTAGTATCTGAGGCCAGCTTTGAGCCCAGGACCTCCTGTCTCCAGCCCTGGCTCTCATTCCATTGAGCAACCTAGTTGCCTCTCTTAGTATCAGTGAAGAAAGAAGAATGTTAAGGGGTAGGCAATCAGTATTAAGTGACTTGCCTAGGGTCACACAGCTAGGAAGTATCAGAGGCTAAATTTGAAACCAGGTCTGTTGACCCCCCCCCCCACTTTTTTTCTGCCTAAAATATGGAAAATAGAAAAAACTTAATAGCTAATAAAGAATCAATATAATTCCTTTTCTTCTTCAAGTGCCTCCTTCTCCAGGTCCCCATAAACTCCTCCAAACTCTAGAACTACTCTTAGAAGGGAAATGAACTTGAGGTTGCAAGAGAGACTTTTGATAAAAATCCCTTTATCATTGCAGAGACCCATATACATATCTAGCTTTATGGTTCTTTCCTAGACCCCTCCCAGCCTAGGAAACAAAATGAACTCTGGTAGTTAGAGAGGAAATCCTTTCCCATTGAATTTGCCCTCTTTAGACCATTTATCATAAGAGCAGAGGGCAAAGTGGAAAGAGAGCCACTCTTGGAGATGAAAGATCCTGGGTTCAAATCTGATCTCAGAAACTGCCTACCTGTATGACCCTGAGCAAGTCACTTAACCTCCATTGCCTAGCCCTTACTGCTCTTCTGCCCTAGAATCAATACTTTTATCAATTCCAAGACAGAAAGTAAGGGTGTTTGGGCAAAAAAGGAGCATGTGGCAGAGCCCAGATCTTTTGCTTTTCTGTGGTATCAAGGTGGAGATTTCTCTGCTGTTCTCCTAGTTTCAATGATCTCATGAGCAATTCTCTTCTCCTAAGAGCCTCTCTTTTTTCATTATATGATTGGATTTAGGAATTCTCAAACTAGGGGTTAATGGAGAGGAAAACCCTTAGGCAACACTGCCCAAGACTTCTCCATCTCCTAGAAGGCTGGGATTCAGGAACACGACCATTAAGTGGTTGCATGGCTCCCTTCTCCAGACACTGCCTTGCCAGAGCTGGACCTGGTCATAAGAACCTGAGGTCCAAGAACTGGGGTTATCCTATCTTGCTCCCATTGCTGTCTTCTCTGCTGCTGATGTGGAAGATAGAAGGGCTAGCCAGTCCCAAGAGGATAGTGCTCCATGCGGGTTAAAATCCATTCCACAAGCAGGTCTCTCTTCTTTCTTCTAAAAAGAGAAAAAGCCAAAGAGGCTCTCACTTTCCCCCCTCAGACTCTAGGATGACTCTGACCCATGTGGAGAAACCCATTAATTCACCCCCCTTCAATGCTAGAACTGTCTGAGCCAGTTCTCCTCACCAAAGAGCAGGACTCTCAAAGAACACCAATGGGCATTCAAGATGGCGCCATGGAAAACAGTGGAGAAAGCAACGAACTTGGAATCATGGCGGCCAGGGTTCAAATCCCTTTTCAGACACTTATTAGCTGTATGATCCTGGGCAAGTCACTTAATCCTGCTGGCCTCAGTATCTCCATCTGGAAAAAGAGAGGTTTCCTCTTAATCACCTCTTAGGTCCTTCTCTAAATCTATTATCAAACAATGCTAAGTTCATAGAAAGCTATGATCGGTCTCTAACTTTAAGCTCACCAGGTTAAAATGACGGTATCCTTCCTCCATTCAAAGTCCTTCATCAACTAACTCCCTGCTAGGGGAAAAATCTCCATTCGATAAAGCTCAAACCCCTGGCAATCAAAAGCATCCACAACCTGGCACCAGCCTACATTTCTACCTAATTTGTATAGTCCTGGCCAGGATGCCTCTCTGTCCTATATGCCATGGTGCCCTACCTGCCCCAGGTATCTCCTATCTTTGCCTTTGATTTCCTCTCCCTCTAACTCAAAAGGCTACTTCTTCCAGGAAGCTCTCTTTGATTTTCTGCCTTACTCCCCACCCCGTCCCGTGTATCCCTAGGTAGCACCTGGCTCTCTCTGACTCTCACTGAAGCGCTTAGAATATATGCTTATGCATCACTTAGTGATTCAGATACTATGTGTGTGTGTGTGTGTGTGTGTGTGTATTGTTCACTTATTTCAGTTGTGTCTGCTCTTTGTGACCCTATTTGGGGTCTTCATGGAAAAGATATTGGAGTACTTTGCTATTTCCTTTTCCAACTCATTTTGTAGATGAGGAAACCGAGACCAAAAGGGTTTGAGGTTTTCTTGGCAGAGATACTGGAGTACTTTGCTATTTCTTTCTTCAGCTCATTTTACAGATGAGGACAGGGTAAAGTGACTTGTCTAGGGTCACATAGCTAGTAAGTGTCTAAGGCCAGATTTGAACTCAGGAAGATGACTCTTCCTAACTTCAAGACCAGTACTCTCTCCACTGTTCCACCTACATAGATAGAGCTATACACACATATGTACATATATGCATATGTACACATGTGGTATGTTTGGGTGTGTGTTCCTCAATATGGAACCCAGAACCTCAAGGCTCAAGCGTGGGTCAATAGAAATGCCTCTGTCCAGAAAGAATGCTCTCCACATTCAGAGGAAGAACTGTGGGAGTAGAAACACAGAAGAAAAACAACTGCTCGATCACATGGGTCGATGGAGATGTGGTTGGGGATGTAGACTGGAAATGACCACCCCAGTGCAAACAGCAATAGTATGGAAATAGGTCTTGATCAATGACACATGTAAAACTCAGTGGAACTGCATGTCAGCTATGGGAGGAGGTTGGAGGAGGGCAGGGAAAGAACATGAATCTTGTAATCATGGGAAAATATTCTAAATTAATTAATTAAATAAACTTTTAAAAAATGCCTCCCTGGCCCCACTCATCTTACTGGCCTTAGTATGCATTTCTCCTCTTCAAAGCTCGATGGTCTAACTAGCCCAGTCTTCCCACTCTTCCTCATACATAACACTTCATCTCCCACCTCCAAACCTTTGCCCTGGCTCTTCCCAATGGCATGGACTGCTCTGCCTCCCTAGATCTTAGCCTCTTCAAATCCCTTTAGCTGAAGCGCCACCTTCTCCATGAGCGCTTCTTGACCTCCTTTTGTGCCCAGGCCCCCTTGGGCAGTCAATGACGCCTAAGGCCCCCTCTGATACAGATCCTGAAATAGGGCCGTCCATCAATCCATGAACGGTTCCTGGTTCATAGCCCCCAGGTTCAGAATCTCTATTCTGCTAGAAACCTTCCTTTATCCTCTTCCCCAGCGAGTGCCTCCGTTCTCACATGCTGGTCTCTTTAGCCTGGATAGCTTTTTTGCCTCCCTCGGACGGCCTTGTTCTCTCTCTCTCCAACAGGCCTCCTGAGGGCAGAACCCATTCAGAGACGAGCACAGTCCCAGCTTCCTAAAAACATGCCCCGAACATGGAAGTGTTCTAGATTGATGCTCCTACGATGGGAAGCTCAGACAGGGACCCAAAGTCCGGCGTCCAGCACGCCGGGCCCCAAATCTGGAGCTCAGCCCCTTCCCCAACCCCGAGATGCAGCCAGAGCCCCCGGCTGAGTCTGGGAGTCCGGGGACCCTGCCTCCAGCCCCTGGGCTAACACTAACCACAACCCCCAGAACAGCAGGCAGGCCGGCAGCCCGGGAGCCCCACACCAGGAGAGGCTGGGATTGTTTCTGAAAATGATCTGGGGATGAGGTGACCCCTGACTCGGTGCCAGGAAGCCTCTTAGTGAGGGCAGACAGGCCTACAGGAAACATACAATCTGTCAGCGCGGCCCCGATGGGCTGGAGCCCAGACAGCAAGGCCCCCGGCAACATGAGATGCGTGACGGGCCGGGGACATGGGGAGGGGGGATAGGACGGGACCGGAGGCTCCCAGCCCAGGCCTGCCCCAAGCGGGGGGCCCGGGGGTCGGGGTAGGGGGGAGAGATCTTCCGAGGAGACTCCGTCCCGCTCTCAGGACCTCCCAGTCTGAGGCTGCTGCCCTGTCCTCTGCGAGCCTCGTGTCTGGGGTCCCACATACCTAAAAGCTCCAGAAGGCCGGGCCAAAGACAACATATACAGCCATCCCTGATTAATCGCAGATGTGCCGAAATCCATCTCCTCCATTCCCTCACTCTGCCCCCAGGGGCTACTTACCTTCTCTGTCTTCCTTCTCTGGAGCAGGGCCTGCAGACTGCTGGCTGGGGAAGGGGCTGGCTGCCCTTGGCGGGGCCTGGGGATCTGGGTCGGGCTCGGAGCCCTTGAGCCCCATCCAGTGAGGAAAAATCTCTCCCTCCGTCCGCCCTTTCCATTCTAGGTGGCTGTTAGTGACCCGTTAAGTGACCTTAGGCAAATCACTTCCCTTTCTCAGTGGAGAGGGCGCTGGCCCAGAAGCAGGAAGACTTGGGTTTGGATCCTGCCTTGGAATCCGGAGAGCCCAGGCTTGCCTGTCCCGTGAGAGTTCGCCGTGGGACGAGGACAAACCTGGGCTCTCCAGATTTCGAGTCGACAGAGCTGTTGGAGCGTCGCAGACTTCATGGGAGGCCCCGCTGTCGGGGAACCTCTGCCCTGTGAGCCCTGGTCCCGGCACCCGGAGCCCCACGATCCTGGCTTCATCGGGTGGGGAAGAAAATGGCGGGGAGAGCAGGGGAGTGATGGAGGCCAGGAGCAGCCCCTCCTCTAGCCCCACCCATTTGGCCTGGCCCTCATTGTCCCTACCTGCCCTCAGGGAGCTTCCTCCTCCAGCGTGATCCCTCCATGGGAAATGAGGTCAAGGGAAACACGCCCAGGGAAGCCGAGTCCAGGGAGAGCCCAGAGAGTCCCGTCTGCCACTCACCAGCCATGGCCTCCCTTCAGTTCCTTCCAATAGCCATCGAGGAAGAGCCCACTATGCGCAGGGCATGGACGAGAGCCGCCGGCGCCCAGGGGCTCTCCTCAAACATGGCGGCTCCCCATTCCCTCCGGACTGCCCAAACGCCTCTGTTCATGGCTGAAAGCTCCTCCGTGGCCCCACCCCACCCCCTGTGGCCACACTTTGAGCCTTTTTGAGCCTCCCTCCCCAGCCCTGCGGTCAGACCCAATGGGCCTGCTAACAGGAGAATTCACAGCCCGCTGCTGAGCCTTTGCTCCGTGCTCTGTCCCTCGAGCCTCTCCTTCCCGCCGCCTTAGTTTCCTTCAAAGCTCAGCTCAAGCATTTTCTGCCTCCCTCCTGACCTCATCCCCACGCCAGCTCCTCGGACCCATTTGCTCTGCTGCCCCAAGTCCTGTGGGGTTTTCAAGTTAGACATACACACACGTGTAAGCATGTGCACACTCACACGTGTATACACACATATGAATCCATGTTTATACGCAGCTCCTAGAACAGACACATGTGGAGACACATCATCCTATCTCCTCACATGTGTCTCTTCAAACACTTACAGACACACACACATACACACATATGTACAGCTCCTTGAGGGCAGGGACTTGATAAAGCCTTGTTCACTGGATTAAAGATACCAAAAACCCCTAACTAGTGTTTTAAGCCTTCACCTTCCATCTTGGAATCAATACTGTATATTGCTAAGAAGAGCTGTAAGGGCTGGGCCATGGGGGTCAAGTGATTTACCCAGGGTCACACAGCTGGGACCTGTCTGAGGCCAAATTTGAACCCAGGACCTAGGCTTGGCTCTCAATCCACTGAACCACTCAGCTGCCCCCCTAGTATTTTTTACCTCAGGAGACACCCTTTCCTGGGAATGAGGAGCAGAGAACCTGTGTTCTTGTCTGTGTATCAGGTATGAAATAAAGGTCATTTCCAGAGAGGCAGCCTCAACAGCGGTTGGACCATCAGGGCCTCCGCCAGGGCTCAGGCTGTTTCAAAGGAGGCTCAGGATCCTGGGGGAATCTCCGGCCACCCTTTCCTTTGCTTCTGCTCAGCTTTCTCCCCTGTAAGAGGAGGGTCCCCCACGGGCGTGACACCTGGCAGCAGCTGGACAAATGAATCTCCCAGCTGGGAGGGGCTCAGGCCGAGTGGCCGGGCAGGAGTCGCCCCTCCAAAAATACTCATCCGACGTGTGCCTGAAAGTGTCCAAAGCGGCTCTCCGGGGGCGGTAGGATTGCCTTGGACTGTTCCGACCGTTAGTTGTTTTTCCTTCCCTAGAGCCAACATCTTTCACCCGACTTACTGTCCGCCCTCCAAGTCTCGTCTAATTTCTCTTCCTCGTGACACCCCTCAGATATTTCTGGACAAACCGTCGTGGCTCTCGTCTTCCTTTCTCCAGGCTAGTCAGCCTCAGTCCCTTCTATCCATCCCTCCAGGACATGAACTTGAATCCCCCCTTCTCTGGGTGCCCCTGCGCATCAATGCCCTCTAACAAAGACAGCACTCCAGTCTGCTGAGGAAGCCTCGCTGACCAGTCTAGGAAGCCCTTCCAAACACTGTCTTCAGCCCAGGGGAAGGAAGATTCAGGGCAAAATCTCAACGGTCCTCCCCCTCAAGGAGCTTACGCTAGAGTGCAATGGAGCCAGACAGGGTAGATGGCAGAGGCAGCCTTTACCCATCTTACAGGAGAGAAAACAGGGGTCTGGAGAAATCATACAATTGCCCCAGAGTTAGAAGGGAAAACAGATGACCCCTTCTTTTACAGATGAGGAGACAGAAGACCAGGAAGGTAAAGGGGCTGGCCCAATGTCGCATAGCATCTGAAGTGGAATTTGAACCCAGATCCTCTGAATCCAGAGCCAGAGTCCTTTAGGTTTGGTGCCCAAATTCACATGGCTAGTGAGTGACTCAAGATTCATGACCAGGCTTTTTCATTTCCTGTCTTTCTATGGTATAATGGAAAGACTGCAGGGAAATGGGTTCAATTCCTGAAAAACTGGCTTGACTTTAAGCAAGTTGCTTAATCTCTGTAGGTCCCAGTTTCTCCTCTGTAAAATGAAGGTTTGGGGCTAGATGACCTCTGGGGCCCTGTGCAGCTCTAGAGCTATAATCTTAGGCCACTTCCTAGCTTTTTGCCTCAGTTTCCCCCTTTGAAAAATAAAGGGATTGGGCTAGATGGCCTCTGGGGCCCTGTGCAGCTCTAGAGCTATAATCTTAGGTCACTTCCTAGCTCTTTGCCTAGTTTCCCCCTTTGAAAAATAAAGGGATTGGGCTAGATGGCCTCTGGGCCCCATACAGCTCTAGAGCTATAAGCTTAGGTCACTTCCTAGCTCTTTGCCTCAGTTTCCCTCTCTAAAAAATGAAAAGGTTGGGCTAAACAGCCTCTGAGGTCCCCTACAACTCTCATGATGTCTATAATCTATGTTCCAAGCTGTATCGTTTCAGCGTGTCTCAAAGGTCTTTTGGGGAGAAGGCTTGGAGCTATGATTTCATCTGTATAGGGAACTCCCACATGAGAAAACTCCCTCCACCAATGCAAGAATCCATCTTTCCTGCCGCTCCTTGTCTGAGAGAGTTGCCCGGAGCACTGAGTTAAGGGACTTGCCCAGTCACAGAGCCAGGAGATGTAGGTTCAAATCCAGCCCTTCCCATCTTGGAAACGTATCCTCTAAGATCCTTTCCAGCTCTGGAATTCCATAAAAATGATTCTAAGTGTAACTCAAATGTCCCTCCTCCCTCTGATTGAGTTCTCTCCCTCTCTTCCCCCCTAAAAACCGAAGCCAAACCCCGAACCCCACGAAGGGTTGAGATGGTGTGGCTGGAGGAGAGTTTGGGGGTCAGATACAATTGATGAGTCCGTCTCTGGCTTGTTGGCCTTTTCTCAGGCTCTTAACTGAGGAGTGAGATAACCAGGGTCCAAGGGGCTCCCCCTGAGCCTGGGATCTTGAAAGGAGACCCCCAAAGGAGGCAGTCTGACCTAATTTGCCTTTGTGGGGGATTTGTCTTATCTGGAGTCTGGAGGTCCCTTTCTTCTTGCCCTTTCTGGAGTCTCCACCAAACCTCGCTGCCGAAGCCCCCCAAGAATGAAATCACGAGCCCTGAGGTCTTGATGGCTTTGGTTCCCTGACCCCATCTGAACCTGAGCCTGCTCTCCCCTCCCACGCCAGCCCCCTTCACCCTTCCAAGCTTGGATCTTGGGCGATGTGTCCAGGCGCCACCTCCTCGGGCCTCTCAGTCTCTGCTGCTTTCCAGGTTCCTCTGGTCCGTGGGCCTCCCTTGGCCCCAGATTCCTCCTCTTCCCAGAATTGGAGCATCTCAGAGTTGGAAGGGGCTTCAGAGGCCATTCAGTACAACCCACACAGGAACAAAATCTTCCTTTACACTACTGATGCAGCCTCAGTTTCTTCATCTGTTAAATGGGGACAAAAACCCCACCAGGTGACAGTGAGGATAACACATGGAAACCCTTTGTGAGCAATCTACAAATGCCAACTACTGTTATTATTATTAATAACCTTTGCTGAAGACATCTAGTCGGGGGGACTTTGGGGCAACCCTGACCGTGTGGAGGTTTTCCCTGACGTGGAGCAGAACTCTGCCAACCCCCGGGGCCAGCAGAGCAAACCGGACTCCTTTCTCGCAGGGCAGCCCTTCGAGTGGTAAAAGAACTGTTTGATGAGAAATCATTTTTAAAGTATCTGTTAAAGACGTAGTAAAAACTGGGAACGCTGAACAAATATGCCAACTGAGAGGGTTAGCTAGGTAGTTCCAGGTCTGGAGTCAGGTGGATCTGGGTTCAAATCTAGCCTCAGACACTTCCCAGCTGGGCGACCCTGGATGAGTCACTCAGATTGGTCAGCCCTAGCTGTTCTTCTGGCTTAGAATTAATACCAAGACAGAAAGTCAGGGTTAAAAAATGGGAACAAGTAAAGATGATATATAGCAATGATGGTTGACAACCCCCGAATTGATTCTTCTCCAAGCTAAGCACTTCTAGTTCCCTCAACCCCTTCTCCCACTCTAGGCATGAACTCTAGGCCCCTGGCCATACTGGCTGACCCCCTCTGGGCGCTGTCCAGCTCACTGATGCCCTCCCTAGGCAGAGTCCATTCCCAAATGGCTATTGGTTTTATTTTTGTTTTAAACCCTTACTTTCCATCTTAGAATCAATACTGTGTATTGGTTCCAAGGCAGAAGAGTGGTAAGGGCTAGGCAATGGGGGTTCAGTGACTTGTCCAAGGTCACACAGCTGGGAAGTGTCTGATGCCAGATATGAACCTAGGACCTCCCATCTCTGGGTCTGACTCTCAATCCACTGAGCCACCTAGCTGGCCCTCCCTCCATGGCTATTCTTTGACTATATTTCTGACTAGAGCTGTCTCTTGACCTGGTCCCAAAACTACAACAAAGCTTCCTTCCCTGTCATCCTGCCCTCTTAGAATGGAAGCTCCTTGAAGGCAGGAACTAGCTTGAATTTGTGTGTGTGTATCCCCAGCACTAAGTACAGTGACATGTCATCATTTATTAATTTATTTCAGACTAACCTAGGATACTGTGCCTCAATGCCTCTGGCCTCTTTTGGAGGCTTGTCTCTGGGGGTTGAGGAAAACCCTGTTTGCCTCAGTTTCCTCATCTGTAAAATGAGCTAGAAAAGGAAATGGCAAACCACTCCAGGGTCTTAGATGTATGACCCTGGACAAGTCACATCCCCTTGTTTGCCTCCATTTCCTCTTCTATAAAGTGAGCTGGAAAAGGAAATGGCAAACCACTTCAAGGTCTTAACTGTGTGACCCTGGACAAGTCACATCACCCTGTTTGCCTCAGTTTCCTCATCTTTAAAATGAGCTGGAAAAGGAAATAGCACAAAGTGCTGGGGCCACAGAGTTGGTTGGACATGACTAAAATGACCCCAAAACAACACTACCTCAGCATCCACTTCTGCCCTTCCACTAGCAAGGCACCTATTCAGCTCCCCTCCTCTGGCAAAACATCCACCCCACACCCTTCCCAACTCATTCCACAAGACTCTGGAATCGCCGAATTGGCAACTCAACTGAATTCACAAAAATTCAAAGTCTAACCCAATTGAGAATCTTGTCTACAACATTCCAACGCGGCTCATCCCTCCTTGGATCCCAGCCCTGAAGAAGACAAAGGGAACTCCTGCCTGTCCAGGCAGTCCTTTCTCCTTTCAGGAACTGTTGGGAAGCTTCCCCCCTAATCAAGCCCGAATTTGCTCCTGGAACTCTTACCCACTTGCTTTTCACTCTACCCTTCGAGGCCAAGCAGAATTCGTCCAATTCTTCGCCTGGATGACAGCCCTTCAAATACTTGAAGACAGCAATCACGTTCCCCTGGAGTCTTCTCCAGGAGAAACAGCCCCAGTCCTCTCAGCTGCTCCCTGAATGGTGGGACCTTGAGCCCTTCACCCTCCCACTTGCTCATTCTCCGCTTAATTGTGCCCTTCCTGGGCCATTGGCACTTGGACCTGAGCATGGCTGCCCCAGATTTGATAGCGTTCCTCCAGAGCAACCCATCGCCTAGTCTAAAACTCTACTAGATTCTTCGGCTTCCACGCCATCCCGCTAACTATCTGGAGGCTGCCCCCATAGGACCAGGGAGGTTTGAGACTAGAGCTGGGAGAGACCTTGGCAGCTGCAACCCTTAAATTCCACGTGCCACCTTGGGTGAAGGACCCAACTCTGGTCTTGGTTGCTCTGTCTACAGACTGGGGGATCCAGTCCATATCTGGCCTCATGGCTCAAAAGTCAGGGGACATTTAGCTTAGAATCTTTCCTGGGACACTTACTCGTTGTGAGATCCTGCCCAAGTCACTTAACCTCTGTCTGCATTAGTTTCCTCAACTGTAAAATGGGGATGATCATAGTACCTACCTCTCAGGGCTGTTGGCAGGATCAATTAAGATAATTTTTATAAATAAATATATATTTAAATTAAAATCTAATTTAATAAATAATTAATTAAATTAACAGTTAATTTAATAAACAATTGATCATCTAATAGAGTTATTATTAATAATAAAATTGATAAATTGATAAAATAATGCATTAAAATTTAAGTTTAAATATATAAATATAATAAATGTATATATTGTTTGTGTAATATAATACATATATCTACATATATAATGTATGTAGATATATGTATATACTTAGATTGAATACTATACTTATATACATTAGAAAACAACTATACATACTTCAAAAACTTATATATACATACACACATAAACATGTATATGTATGTGTATATAGATAGAAATATATACCTAGATTAAATATGGTGCTTATATATTAGAAAATAAATATATATTTATAAATCTGAATATGAATTTATGTATCTCTATACTCAAACATATACATGTTTATAGATGTAGATTAGATATTATATTTCAATATTTAAAATAAATGTGCTTACATCTATGTGTACATGTTTACATATGTGTTCAAATATATTAGCATTTATAATAAATATGTACTTAAATTAGATATTATTTTATATATATTTTAAAATAAGTATATATATTTAAAATATATATATATTTGTGTGTATATATGGTAGCAAAGTGTGAAAAGGCAGTATGGAAGAGGATTATAGAAGCCCTTGAAAGCTAAAATGACAAATTCAGATGACATCCTATAGGTACTGGGGAGTCATTGAAGGTAGAAGAGCAGAGGAGTTTCAAATGGAATGAGGGTCCCTTTCTTGAATGAAGGAACTACTTGATTGACCTAGGGGAAATCACTTCATTCCTCCAGGCCTCTCAATTTTCTCCTGTGTTTGAGCTGGAGAGGAAAGACCCAGGGAGGACCCAACAGTTCTGTCTAAGAATTGGAAGGTCTATCCTGTGGAGGTGGGGGGAGACTTGTTCTGTCCAGCCCCAGTGGCTTTCACTGCTCCTTTCTCTTCCCTACCCACTTCTTATATGTGATCAATAACAAGACGTCTCTGATTCCTGACGTCACGGAAAGGAGAAGCCTTGGTTTAGCTCCATGGTATCACATTGGGGAAGGACAGGAAGAATTTACGTTCCTCCTGTCTCCAGTTGAGGGTTGGGGAGGAGGGATTGAGAGGGCACATTACACAAGGATGGAGAGAGAAAGGATGAGAACCCAGGTCTTCTTGCTCAACGATGAATGGAAATTTTGTGCCCTGAAGTAAGATGGGCGAGTTCAGTAGACAGAGATGAGACACCAAAGAAGAAGCAAGCCCCTTGACCCTGAAAAGTGCCCATGCTATAAAAGAAGGGAGGAAAAGAGAGGGGAAGGTTGAGAGCCAGGATGTAGACACCAAGGGAGAAGAGTCTCCTATCTCTAGCTCCCCTCTCAGCGCTGGACTCCTGACCCAGAGCTCAATTTCAGACTTCCCAGAGATCCTGTTCTCTCCTCCCTTGACCCCTGGCTATCCTCTGGGCTCCTTTATAATGGCATAACATAATAGAAAGGCATTGATTTGGAGTCAGGAGGACCTGGATTCAAATTTTACCTCTAATACTGAATACCTGCTTAACTCTGGGCAAATCATTCTGTTTTCTTGACTCTTGGATGTCTCCTCTGTAAAATGATGGAGTTAGACTCCATGTCCT
This sequence comes from Monodelphis domestica, assembly GCF_027887165.1. Lineage (NCBI taxonomy): Eukaryota > Metazoa > Chordata > Mammalia > Didelphimorphia > Didelphidae > Monodelphis > Monodelphis domestica. Next base: position 521,681,567 of record NC_077228.1, read on the forward strand.
CTTAGGGCTCTCCCAGCTCTTAGTCTGTGATTCTATAATTTGGACTAACACCCTTACCCTTGCTCCCTGCCAAGACCGCCCTGCTCCCCCTCCAAAGTTGGCTCTGGGCTCGAGTCTCCCCCACCAACAAGCCACCCTGGACCAGCCCCACGCAGCTGGAGCTCGCCTTCACTTTGAATCTCCGTCACACTGGGCCCACAGATCTGTTGCACTGGGCTGGTTTCCCCTTGTTTATGTTATTCTGTAAGTGCATAATGTTCTTGCTTTTTTCTGGAGTGTCACTTCAACTTTCCATCCAAAGACAAGTCCTTGAGGGCAGGGGCTGTGTCTCCCCCACCGGACTAGGAGTTTCTTGAAGCCACCGTCAGTCTGTGCCTCAGTTAAGTTCAACACAACCCTACAAATGTCGAAGCCTGCCATGGAGGAGGCCCAGGAGCACAAAGACAGTAATGAACAGGAGAGTCCTCAAGACCCTCGTCTTCTCCTACGACGGATAGCCAAATAAACCAGGTAAGAGGGAGGAGAGGAAAGGTGGGAAGTTGAATGAAGGCAGACCGGGCCACTCTGCAGAGATTGGGCTTCCCTCTGAGGGCAGGGGCTCTGCCAGCCACATGAGGCCAGGGGCTCTGTGACTTAGGAGGTCCCGTCTCCTTCCCAGACCCACAACCCTCCAGTCACGCTATAGTGTCTGGGCATCCGCTCTTGCTAGATGCTTCAGGTATGGGTTTCCCTGGCTCTGAGAGGAATTCCTTCCCTTCTCCTCCCCATAGACTGGGCCAGGGAAGCTCCCCATGCCAGTCACACAGCCTGGGATTGGAGGGAGCTGCCTGAGTCTTGTGCCCAGTGGGAATGGCCCCGCTCTGCCCACCCAGAGCCTCCTTGGGATGAGGAGGTGGGAATCACAGCCAGGGTGCGTTCCTTGGCAAGGGCCCTGACTGGTCACTGAGGTGGGGGAATGTTTCAGTCCATTATTTAGACTGGCTCTTAAAAAATTCCCCCCAAACACACAGTGTTCTGTGCAATGAGCGGCCGCCCAAAGGCTCTGTGCTCCCTCCTAGAGCTTGGCAAGAGCTTCCTCAAGTTCTCCCCCACCCCTGATCCCTCAAACACCCTGCCTCCGCCCGCTTCAGAGAAGCCTGTTCCTGTCAGCCAGCGCAGGACACTCAGGAAAGTCTAGTGTCTGTCTGTCTGTCTGTCTGTCTGTCCTTTTTTGGTCTCTATGAGCCCAGGACCAGATCAGGGAGCCCAGAGTGGGAGGTAAGGGACCTGCATTCCTCCCCATCCTTTTGGGCTCAGCATCCTGGGAGGAGAACAGCTGGGCTCTGGCCTTCAGTGCTGGGGATGGCCTCGGCTGATCTGGGATGGGTGGTGGAGAGATCTGCTGGATGGTATAGAGAGAATCATGGGGCCCTAATCTAGACCTGGAAGGGTTCCTAGAGGCCTTAATCTTCTGGACTTCCAAAGAAATTCAGTGATTTGTCTACCTACTAAGCACTAGAGGCAGAATTTGAACCCAGGTCCTCAGGCTCCAGAGTTGCTCTTCTTTCTGTGTCAGTGACTTGTCTGAGGTCACAAAGTCGCACAGAGTCAAGCACCCTGGGTCACAGGTCAAGGCACTTAAATACACCATGCCTCAGTTTCTTTTTTGGCCACTTTTAGTTTCGCTGATGTGTTTTGTTTACACGTTATAAATGTTGCCAGATCATTCCCCACTTTATGAGGAGTCTCTCGAAACAAGGCAATAATTAAGTAAAACTAACAATGTGGTGACTTCATCTGAAAATGAACGAAGCATTCCATATCTGTGACATCCATCTATCTCTTGGTTTCCATAAGTGAACAGAAATCGAGGCTCTCTCCCCACTCCCTCCTGCCCCTTAGCCCTTCGGGGAAAAAGGAGGAAACAACATTTCTTGGAAGAAATATGCATGGTCAAGCAAAACAAATTCCTCCAATGGGCTGTAGAATATATACACGTGTACATATGTACACACACGTGTGCATATTCACAAACAGGTGCATACATAGAAAATACACATACACGTGTATATACATGAATGCATATACACACGAGTATACACTGGGGGCCACTAGGTGGTACAGGGGACCAGGGGTTGGGCTGTCGACATTCCATAAAGAACACAAAGCTGTAGTAGCCCAATGGCTCCCGCTATCTTCTAACAAGACAGGGGTAGGCTAGAGGGGTAGGATGGCCTATTATATGGTCAAGACTTAAGCTGTTCCATCTCTCCTATGGGCCATTCTTATCCAACAGGCCTGGGAGCTCCACTGTCCTACTTCTGATTTCCACTAGTGGCCCAGAGAGCTCCGGAGATTTGTTCAAGGTCCCACAGCCATACAGTAGTACTTGGGTGCCTAACTCCTTCCCCCTGCTAGAGGGGTCTAGGTTCATCAAAGTAGATCTGAAAAGGACTTCAGAGGGAGCTGAGATAATTGAATTGCTTACAGTCTCACAGGGGGTAAGTGGTAGCCTGGGATTTGAACCCAGGACCTCTGACTTCTAATCTAGAACCCCATCCTTTGTACCATGCTATGTCCAGTGGGATGCTAGTGTCTACATAGAACTATAGGTTCTATGAATTCAGAGTTTGACAAAACCAACTTCCATAGGCAATAAGGAAGAGGATGCTGGAGAGAGCCCTGGATAGGGTCCCAGGGCCAGTTTGGCCACTCACTTCTTGGGTGGTCTCTTTTTGTGTCTGTTCACCTTTCTGGAGCTTATTCTCATCCTCAGAAAATTAAGGGGATTGGGCTCGATGGCCTCTGAGGTCCCTTCCAGCTGTGCCATCTTTTAGGCTATGAATGTCCTCATCTGGGAGATCCAGGAGGAAGCAGGGGGTGACTCAGCCTTTGTTTTGTCCAGTTCTCCAGGCATGATGGGAACCAGCCCACCCTATCCTGGCACGTGTATTGAGGCACTTCAGTCTTCTTTCAGATACAGGTGGGCCTGGTGAAATGATGGAAGTCCAAGGGTTGGATGTGGGTACCAGAAGTCTAGAGCTAAAGAGACCTCAGAGGGCCTACCAACCAACTCCATTATTTGTCAGGTGGAGAAGCCAAGGGAATAAATGGTGACCTGTGGGAATAAGTGAGTTGGCCAGGAGGAAAGCTCAGGCTTTGAACCTGTGTCCTTTGAACCCCAAGCAAATCTTCTGTGTTGCATCACACACTTTTCTTTTTCTTTTTTTAAAAATTGTTTATTTAATTAATTAATTTAGAATATTTTTCCATGGTTACATGATTCATGTTCTTTCCCTCACCTTCTCTCACCCCACCTCTGGTAGCCAATGCACAATTCCACTGGGTTTACATGTGTCATCAATCAAGATCTATTTCCATATTATTGATATTTGCACTAGAGTGATTGCTTAGAGTCTACATCCCTAATCATATCCCCATCAACTCATGTGATCAAGCAGTTGTTTTTCTTCTGGGTTTCTACTCCCACAGTTCTTCCTCTGGATGTGGATAGTGTTTTTTCTCATAAATCCCTCAGAATTATCCTGTATTATCGCATTGTTGCTAGTAGAGAAGTCCATTACATTTGATTGTGCCACAGTGTATTAGTCTCTGTACAATGTTCGCCTGGTTCTGCTCCTTTCACTCTGGAGGTCGTTCCAGTTCACATGGAATCCCTCCAGTTCATTATTTCTTTGAGCACAAGAGTCTTCCATCACCAAAATATACCACAATTTGTTCAGTTATTCCCCAATTGAAGGGAATCCCCTCATTTTCCAATTTTTTTGCCACCACAAACTGCGTGGCTATGAATATTCTTGTCCAAGTGTTTTTACTTATTATCTCTTTGGGGTACAAACTCAGCATTGCTATGGCTGAATCAAAGGGCAGACAGTCTTTTATTGCCCTTTGGGCATAGTTCCAAATTGCCCTCCAGAATGGTTGGATCAATTCACAATTCCACCAGCAATGCATTAATGTCCCAGCTTTGCCACATTCCCCTCCAGCATTCATTACTTTCCTTTGCTGTCATGTTAGCCAATCTGCTAAGTGGGAGGTGATGTCTCAGAGTCGTTTTGATTTGCATTTCTCATCACTCACTTTTCTCTTGGCTCTGCCTCTATTTCCCTCTATGACCTGGGACAAGTCACTTTACCTCTATAGCTCAATTTCTTCCTCTGTAAGAAAATAACAATAACAATCATAGCTAACATTCACACAGCCAGTTGTTGGAGGCAGCATAGGATAGCACTACCAAGCTAGCGTCACAGTCAGGAAGCCCTGAGTTCAACTAACACCTAGAAACGGAAGGAAAATGTTGTCAAAATGGCATAGTAATGGGCAAGAGATCATCCTCTCAGCCGGAGACATTCTCTTCCAATACATGCCTCAGTGCCTTAGGTCAGGGAATCAGGATGGAGTGAAATCAACTGGAGATTACCTATATGAGTGGAGGAGACCTAGCTGAGTGGAAGGTGTCAGCAGGGGAGCAGGACCCCTACCCAAATTCTTCTCTCAAACCTAAATAAAATCATGGAACAAGTATGAAGGGAGGAATAGTGTAAACAACAGGACTGGAGAGACTGAGACTGAGAAAGAGACAGAGATAAAGAGAAAAAGACAGAAAGAAAGGTAGACATAGTGAAAAGAGATTGGGGAAGAACAAGAAAGATACAGAGATAGAGGAAGAGACAGAAAGAAATAAAGGGGGAAAATAGACAGAAAAAAGAGAGACCAAGGAAGAGACAGCCATACAGAGGAAGGGATAGGCTGAAAAAGTAGAAAAGAGAGAAAGAAAAAGAGATGGAGATAGAGAGAAAGAAAGAAAAACAAAGAAAGCAAGAAGAGAAAAAGAGAAAAAAAGAAAAAAGAAAAAGAGAGGAAGAAAGGGAAGTAGAGATGGAAAAGAGACAAAAGGAAAAATTCAGAGAAAAACAGTGGGGTGGGACAAGGAGATAGAAACAGAGAGAAAGAGACCCTGGGGGTTGATTAAAAAAATATTTCAGACAAAACTTGATGGCTTCTTTGGATTTGGTTCCTTGCTAAGAGAGGGCTGGGAATGTAGGGGATAATCTAAATTTGGCATGGATTGCATGTCTCCCTGAGCATGCCTTGTGAGCTGAGTTCAAATTTGGCTGACAGATTTGGGAGAGCAAATTGTCCAAGACATCATAAACAACTGGGAAAGAAAAATAGCAAGTTCATGTGTGTGTTAGGAAAGTCAAAAGCCTGTTGGGAACCCTAGGAGCCCTGGGTGGGTTCCCCCAACTCAGCCGACCTGAGTCCAGGATGCAAAGCAGGGCTGTCTCCAGAAGCCCATCAGGTACCAGGTCCAGGTGAGAAATCTGAAGGACTTCAATGCAATGAAAAAGTAACTTGACCTCCCAGTTGGAAGACTGCCTAGAGAACATCTGGGGATGGAAAGGCATCCAAAGCATGAATATGCTGAAAGGGAGGGGGCCCCCAAAGAGCAGGAAAAATTGGAGGAGGCTTAGGGTAAGAGGAAGCCAAGGGATGGACGGGCAGATGGACATCTGGGGAAGATGGAGGGAGATGGGCTACTCAGAAAGAGTTCTTCCTAGCTCTCTGAGAGCTTCCCCAGATGTTAGCAGATGTGATCCTTTCAGTGGGTCTGGATGGGGGCTATTTATTTCGGACTCAGGATTTCATCAGGGCAGAGAACTCTCCATGAAGACATTTCTTCTAGCACCGAGGATGGGCACCTGCTCCATCTGAATCTTAGAGTTGCCTGAAGGCAGTACGCTCTTCCCTTCCATCTTTTGTCCCCTCATCCTATCACTGATCTTGACCTGCTAGACCTCAGCCTTGAATCACTCTCACTGCCTTCACTCCTACTCATGTGCTACTAAATGAAGATGGAGAAATTCCATTCAACTCTGCCCACTTCCATGACAAATTTATGTTGCATTAGGGCATCCAGGTGGCCCAGTGGATTGAGAGTCAAGCCTACAGATGGGAGATCCTGGGTTCAAATCTGGCCTCAGACACTTCCTAGCTGTATGACTCTGGGCAAGTCACTTAACCCCCATTGCCTAGCCCTTACTGTTCTTTTGCCTTGGAATCAATACTAAGCATTGATTCCAAGATGGAAGGTAAGGGTTTTAAAAAAAAGTTTTACATTGCATGACCTCAACTGGGCCTTTTTTGGACAATCCTCTTATACCTCCCTAACCAACTCACTATCCCACTCAACACAGCAGCTTTTCTAAAACTCTTCATCTCTTCTCAGACTTCCCATGGCTCCCCTTGTCCCTCCTCTTTCAGCTGAGTACCTTGCTTCATATTTCACAGAAAAAAATTGAGGCCATTCACTGTGAACTCCCTCTTCTCCCCCTTCTTCATCTCAGATGCCCTCTTCATCGTCGTCTCCTTCACTTCTGCAACACAAGAAGAGATGGCTCTTTGTCTTAGCAAGGAAATCCCCTCGACACACACAAAGGATCCCATTCCATCTGTCTTCTCCAATAGATTTTCCCTTCTACTATTTCCAACTTCTGTCCATACTTCTGTCCCATCATTCCTGGCAGCTTCCCAACTGCCTACAAACATGCCCATGTCTCCCCCACGTTCAAGAAATCCTCCCCTGTTCCATCCATCCATCCCCCCTAGTTATCAGTCCATAATTCTCTTCTGTGACTACCTTCCTTGAGGAGTCTGTCTCCACCTCCTCTCCTCCCATTCTGCCCTCCATTCTCTGGGATCTGACTTCATTTCTCATCATTTAACCAAGCCGCCATTACTAATGATTTCTTGGTCCCCAATCTAATAGCTTTTTCTCAGTCCTCATTCTTCTTACTCTGCCTGCAGCCTTTGACCTTGCCTCTCGCCATCTTCTTGTTCATAGCCCCTTCTTCCTAGATCCCTGCTCTCTCCTGCTTCTGCGCCCCCTATCTGATAGCTCCTTCCCAGTCTCCTGTGCTGAATCTTTAGGCTCCAGGCTATTCCTCTCCTGAATGGGCTTTACTATTGCTGGGTCCATATCTGGAACGGTCTGCCCCTGGCTTCTGTTAAGTCTCAGCTAAAATCCTACCTTCCACAGGAAGCTTTCCCCCATGCCCCTCAATTCTAGTGCTTTCCTTCTATTGATTAGAACCAATCTGTCCTGAATAGACCTTGTTTGTACATGACTGGGTGTTGTCTCCCCCACTGGATTGCGAGCTCCTTAAGGGCAGGTGATTTCTTTTGTGTTTCTCTGTTTCCTCAGCCCTTGACACAGAGCCTGGCACCCAGTAGGGGCTTCATAATTGTTTTATTTACTGACTGGGACCCTGGAGGACAGTTGCCTGAGATTTCAAAGCCAGTGTCAGGTCTTTCTGCCTCTTAGATGGGCTCCCTGCTACTTTCCAACCTATTGGGGGCAGGGAAGGGCTCATTAACTACATTTCATAGATCAGAGGGTCATAGAACTGGAAGGACCATTAGAAATCATCTAGCCAAAGAAGTATGGCATGATGGATAGAGCACTGGCCTTGGAATTAGGAAGATCAGGGGTTAAGTCCTATACCTAAGTCCTGTCTGTGTGACCTTGGGCAAGTCACTTAACCCCCTCTCCACCCACCCCAGCCCCCAAGGAGCTCTTTAAGAATTTAGGTCTCATGGTGTTGGCAAAGAGAGTTCCCTATACTGTAGAAGTAAACAGATTTAAAAAAAAAACCCTAAATAATCTACTTTGACCCTGTTATTTTTTAATTCAGGTTTTTTTTCAATGAACAAAAGCCCTCTTTCTCACCTTCCTCCCCCCATTCCCATTGAAAAAGAAAGAAAAACAAAACCCCTGTTACCAACACATATAGTCAACCAAAACAGATTCCGGCATTAGCCCTGGCCAAAAATCTGTTGCAATCCGAACCCTGAGGTCATTGCTTCTCCGTCATTTTCCAGATGAGGAAACTGAAGAGCCAGAAGAGGAAATGACCTACCCAAGGTCACACAGCAGCTTTTGGGGAGAGCTAGGATGAGGGCTTTGCCTAGATTCCTCTGCCCAATGGGCCCCCAGAAATGCCAATGGCAACTCTGGAACCAGGACCTCTGAGTCATTCCAGCAGAGCTCTTTATTTTGTGCTCCTGGAGCCTTCTGCCAGTGCCCTTTCTAGCCCCGGGCAAGGACCTCTGAATGGTAGAACCCTGGGGAGTTCCACCCTAACCCCTCCAGGAAGTGTATTTTGAAGCCTCCATGATTTCTTAGTGGTTCCTCTCTTGCCCAAGCAGCCATATTCCTCCTACTCCATCTAGAGTCCAGAAGGCTTGAGTTTGCTCCTTCATGTGACTTGGACAAGTTACTTAACCCTTTCCTCATCTGTAAAATGCAAAAAATAACAGCCCCCCTACTCCAGGTTTATTGTAAGAATCCACAGAGATAATATATGTAAAGTGCTAGGTAGACCTTAAATTGCTATAGAAATGTCAGCGATTGTGACTACTGGAGCATCGGGATGGCCTAATGGACCAAGCACTGGGCTTGGAATCAGGAAAACTCAACTTCAAGAGTTCAAGTTCAGCCTCAGATTAGCTGTGTGACCCTGAGCAAGTCACTTAAATTTGATGAGGAAATCTGTCAAATGAGCCAGAGGAAAGAATGACAAACCATTCCAGTATTTTGCCAAAGAGGCAGCCATGACTGAAAAGGCTCAACACCCACCACACAAAAGTCCTAACCCATTATTCTGCTCTGTTCCTTGTTCTTTGGGTTTCTTGGCTTGTATTCTGCCATCAGTGAGTCATTTTACAGGCAAGTACATAGTTCTAGAGATGGAAAGGGATCTTAGAGGCCATTGACACTAACCCTCTCCTTAGGGTTATATCAGGGCAAATTGACTGGAGATGACATTGAGAGGAACACACCCTATGGGGGCTCATGAATTATAATATGAAACAACCACCCAGCCTCCTCTGGGCTACCCCCCAGAATGCTAATGATGGGGAAGGATACTTATAGTCAGAACGTGGGCTGGAAAAATGAGTCCAGTGAACCCTCACATAGATGAGGGAACTGATGCCATGGAGATTCTGACTTGCCCAAGGTCACACATTTAGTATATGTCAGAGGCAGGATTTGAACACAGATCACCTGAACACAGAATCAATATTTTCCCCAAAGTATCCTGTGCAGGGGTGGGGATCAGACAAGACAGCCTGGCCCAGGTATCTCTGTGGTGCTCTGGGTGTGGACCCCCCAGCCAACATCAGAGCTTGCCTACGGGCCCCTCACTCATCTTTTTAACCTCAGCTTTGCCATCTCTGAGCCCACAGGAGGAGCATCCCTCAAGGGCAATCCAGAGATTAGAGAGAGGCAGGATCCACAGTGAGACAACAATTCAATAGACAACCATCTCGTAAGGACTAGATCAGTGCCAGGTAAGGGTACCAAAAGGTGAGAACAGTATCTGCCTTTGAGGAGCTTCTCTTTTAATGGCAGAGATGGCATGTACATGGAGACAAGAGAAATATAGGGTAGAGGGATAGCAATCTGAAAAGGAAAGGCATGAGTGTCTGGGGAGCAGAGAAAACACTTCTAGCACTTGAGCTGATTGGAAGGAGTCAAGGGATTCTGTGATGAAGAGGGGAGGAGGGAGAGCATTCCAGGCACGGGGGACAGACAAGGCTTGGTGGTGGGAAATGAAGTAT
>NC_077228.1:521696190-521720111 GCF_027887165.1 Monodelphis domestica
AGTATTTCTAGCTCATCTTGTCCAAGGTAGAACTCATTATCTTCCCCCCTCCCCAAACACTCCTCTGCTCTGAACTTTTCTATTACCAATGAGGACCCCAGTATCCTAAGGCACCCAGGTCCACAACCTTGATGTCATCCTCTAATACCCACAGCACATCTCTAGCCAGCTGCCAAATCTTGCTGTTTCTATCCCCACAGAATCACTCAGATGTACCTCTTTCTCTCAAATCACACAGCACTGGTTCTTATCACCTCTTGTGTAGACTATTACAATAACTTCATACTAGGTCTCCCTGCCTCGAGTTTCTTTCTACTCCAACCAATCGGCTATACATCTGCCAAAGTGACTTTCCTATGGTTCTGGTCTAATGATGTCACTCCCCTAACTCAAGAAATTCCAGCAACTTTCTTTTCTAGGATCAAATATTAACTCCTCTTTGGGCATATAAAATTCTTCTCATCTTCCCTCTTTCTACCTTGTTAGTCTTTTAATACATGACTTGCCTCCATGCTGATTGTGGTCCAGTCACTCTGGCATAAATGCTATATCTCATTCTCGGCACTCAATCTCCCATCTCCATGCCTTTGCATTGGCTATCTCCCATTCCAGGAATGCTCTCTCTCCTCACCTGTGCCTTTTGAAATCTCTAGTTTCCTTCAAGACTCAACACAATGGCACCTTCTGGGAGAGGACTTTTCTGATCCCTCCAGGCTGCTCAGGTTCTCTCCTCTGTGGTGAAATAATTAAAATTATGAGGCTGATAGTGGCTTAATAACTTTATCAAATCAAAGTAATAGGAGTAGTAAAGCAAGGGAAAGGCAGGAAAGAGGTAGAGAGATATTTAGCTTTCTAAATGATGGGCGTGTGGCTAACTCCAACAATGGTTCCTTTAGCTCTCCATTCTCCAGTCAGAAGCCCCAAAAGACCACCTGGTCTCCACTTATTAGCTCTTTTCTCCACCCACCAGCTCTTACACCTCACATCTCAGGAACCAATCACAGTTTCTTATTTTGTTTGGGCCGCCCGGGGGGGCAGTGCCTATGGAATCAGTTTCCTGTCTCCTTGGTTCCTGAGTTCTTTAACTTCCTTTCTCTGAGGGCTTATCTATACCTGAATTTAATCAGTAGTCTTTGACCTCCAGGTCACTGACAGATGATGTTAAAAAAAGGCGACATAATGGACAGAGAAATCTGCTTCCAACAATGGTTGCCTTGGGTCTGCTTGGCATGTGTCTTATATATTCTATATGTGTATCCACTGGGTCCCTTGTAAGATCCATGAAAGCAAGGATTGGTGCACTTCTGCCTTTGCGTCCCCGGCACTCAACACAGTGCCTGGAAGAGAGCAGGCCTGAATAAATGTTGGCTGATGGACTGCTCTCTTTGCAAGAAGCCCAGTACAGAGTCTGGTGCAAGAGTTTGCTTAATCCATACCAATGATGGTATCAATTGAGTATGGCTGAGCATGGGACTGTTGCTAAAGCTTGTCCTTTGTCCTCCCTGTCCCACAGCCATCCCTTCTCCTTCCTTGGCCTAATAATAATAGCCTATAATTTGTGAGGCACAATGGCACAGTGGAGAGACAACTGACTTCAAAGCCAGGATGACCTGGGTTCAAGGCTCACCTCCAACTCCTACTGTCTCCATACCCTTGTTTGGTCAAATCACTTAACTTCTCAGTGTTCAAGGCAATTCCCCAAGACTACACATTGCAAAGAAGGTGCCAATATGTACTAATGAAAGAGTTTCCTCATCCAGAGGTAATGCTAATAAATCACAGATTGTGTCTCTAAAATTTTTGTCATAGAGGTGGGATTTGAACCCAGGTCTCAAATCCAGTATTCTTTGTTCAACAGATCACAGTCAGACTATGTTAATCACCTTCACCTCTTAACCATGCAGGTGAGCTAAGTCTGCCTGAATTGAAGGGATATTCTTCCCTCTGGAGAATTTCTTACTCTCCATCTTGTTTCAGGTTTCTGTCCAAGGTAACTCATGATCCACTTCTCTCTAACCTGGTCTGGAACTTTAACCTGCTTTTGCTTTCCCTTACCCCATAGCCATCCATTCAGTCCCTCCCAAAGCCACTCCATCATTAGAAACACTAGTTGGGATTTCAAGTTGGAACTAGTACTTTGGGAAGATAGAAGCAGAAGGAGTCTGAAAGTGTTGCTGACTTTTGTCTTGCTACTCAACTTTGATGACTTTGAAAGAGAAAATGAGGCTGATGACTTTGCACAACTCTGCCTCATTTCAATCCAATTCACTGCAAGTCAAAATGTTATCTTGTGATATCATTGGTCTTCAATAATGAAAGATGAACAACAATCTGACTGAGTTATAAGTTGAAAATTGACTCCTTTTTCCCAAGGATTTTGGGCTCCCAACAAAAGAGTCCCATTTTTGGGGTCAGTCGATTTCTTTGTCTTAGGCTCCCACCCTAGAAACATTCAGGCAAGCTATCTGAATAAAAGTCTTATCTTGATTTCCTCAAAAATGGCTAATTAGCTGTGTTATCCTAGGCAAGTCACTTGACCCCCATTGCCTAGCCCTTACCATTCTTCTGCCTTGGAACCAATACATAGTATTGATTCCAAGACAGTTAGTAAAGGTTTAAAAATGGCTAACTAGGTCCCTATTTCAACCTAGCTACTCTGATATTGGATATAAGACAATCATTACTTCACCCAACTCAAGATGCATAAAAACAAAATATTCTCAGAATCCTGAGAACAAATACAGAAATACAAAGCACTTAAGTAGCTCATCAAAGTCATTAGGCTTCCCCCAGAAAATAAAGACCCTTATGAGACTCTTAAATAAATACTCTCAATTCATCATGGGCCCGTGCCATCCTAATGACTCACAAGATTACTTAACAATCCTCAGCAATAGAAGGAGAGTTTGGTGCAGTCCAGTTCTCCTCTCCTCATTTTCCCTCTTCCCACCCAAATACATGGAGTTATTTCTCTAGAATTGGGACGATGCTCTTATGTTTCTAAGTTGAGACATCAGGCTTTCATAGTTAGGAAGTGAGCTCCTTCTCACTAGAAGTCAGGATGAGCACTTGTTAGAAATTGGGGGGGGGGGAAGCTGGGTAGCTCAGTGGATTGAGAACCAGGCCTAGAGACTGTCCTAGGTTCAAATCTGGCCTCAGACATTTTCTAGCTGTGTGATCCTGGACAAGTCACTTAACCCCCATTGCCTAGCCCTTACCACTATTCTGCCTTAGAACCAATACACAGTATTGATTCCAAGATGGAAGGTAAGGGTTAGAAAAAAGAAAATGCATATTGTAAAAAGTAAAATCAATGTACAATAATTAAAATATTATATTTTATAAGACTTATTAATGATCATTAGAAACAAAGGAATAAAAATGAAACAAAATTTAAAAAAAACAACAACATGGGCCCATGGCTAATCTATCTGTTCAAAACCCTGCTTACCACAACAATCACAACCCAGGAAGCAAAAAAAGAGCAAGACCAGGACCCCCACTGAATTTATCCCTCTGTCTACAGGAAGTCAGTAGGCTCCTGGGAAATGCAGTTTTTAGGGTAACAGATTTCCAATTATACAATATAGGGATTCTTATTTAGGTATGGGATGAACTAATGGCCTCTGAGGTCTTTTCTAATTCTGAGATTTGGCGATTCAGCAATTCTGTGCATGACAGCTGTGTTTATGTATATGTCATTGATTGGAAGCTGCTGGAGATCAGAGTGGGGAGCTAGCTCTCTGCAAGGAACCCACGATTGTCTCCAACTAGAGCTTTTATGCTTGATACTGATTGGGACACTGGTCTAAGTAATAATATATAATAATAATTGCTGGCATTTATATAGCACTCTCCAAATATTATCTCATTATATTCTTATAATAACCATGGAGGTATGTGCTATTATTATTTATGCCCATTTTACAGATTAGAAAATATTCCAGGAGAAGTGAAAACAACTTGCTTAAGTAACACAACTAGGAAGTATTCGAGGGGCAATTTAAATCCAGGTCTTCTTGATTGGAGGGCCAGTCCTCTATCCACTTGACCCCCTGGGTACCTGGAGTAAATGGGAAAGTTATAAGTTACTGACCTACAATCATCCTCTAAGAGCCAGACATTAATTTCTGAGAACAAAATGTTTGATGGACACTGGCCTCATTTGAGTTGGGTATGCCCTCCTCTTCCAGACATCTCTCCCATTCCTCTCCCTTTCCTCTGCCATCAGAATGTGTCTGTATCAGGAAAGGGGTTGACTTTGGGGAGGTTTGTGGACAAACTCTGTCTCTGGCTGAATTACTCTGAGTTTTGTGGTTGTGGGAACATAGCCTCTCACCACTTGGTATTTCCTCATTTTCCCCTTGGTTGGAGGAGGGAGACAGTGGTTGGATAGCCAGTGATCAGTAAAGTGGCTAGAAGTACCCACAAACCAGGAGACTTCCTGATTGGCTGAGAGTTGAGCCTCAGATTGCTGAATGGATGGACTATTGAGTGCCATCCATAGTCCCCAAAGAATGAATCCCCTGTTGGTGAGGGGTGATTCAGGCTGAAATATACACAAACACAAATGAATTAATGAAAAAGAAATTCAAAAAGGGACACAAAGAAATGGGGCCATTTCATTACTATTTCATAAAATTGAATATGTGCCTTTAAAAGCTATATAACAAAATGCATGCTTTCTTTTAGCACCTTCTTTTTTTGTTCTTTGTAGATTGAAATATGGATTTATTATTAAGTTCAAAATAAAAGGGATTTTTAAAAAAAGACATTGTTTTCTTTGGGAAACAGAAAGGGAGTTGGGTGGGGCCATGGTAGGGACCAGCGGGAGCCTGTTGGGTTCTTTCGAGGACTCCGTGAGTCACATCAGACCTGGGAAACCAGCTCCCCACTAGAGTTTGGGGAGACCGAGGAACATATAGGCTGTGATTAGACAGGTTTCTGTGATTCCCAGTGCTCATCCCCCTACTCTAGGGGTTATCTCCTCATGAGTGGGTTCCTGGATCTGGAATTGGAAAGGACATCAGAAGCCATCAAATCAATCTGCTCCTTTTATAGATGGGGAAGCTGAGGTCCAGAAAGAAGTGACTTGTCCACATCACTCAGGTAGAATCATAGGGTCACGGGTGTAAAGCTGAGGAACCTCAGGCACAAGTTCAAATCCATGAATCACAGAAGGAATTGAGACCAGAGAGGTCAAGGAACCTGCCCCAGGTGACACCAGGAACAAAGCTTAGAGCAGAATTTAAACCCAAATTCTCTGATTCCAGAGGCAATGGCTTCCCTCTAGACTACGATTTTCCTCCCAGACCTCAGTTGTTTCACCTGAAAAATGTGTATGTGCTTTGAATCAGAAGGCCTCCAAAATCTTTTCCATCCCATCAAGGACAGATATGAAGAGGATGTATTGGCAAAGAGAAAGGCTTTTAGAAAGAGACAAAGGAAAAAAGAGGAAGGAGAGAAAGAAGGACAAGGGAGAAAGAGAGGAGAAAAGGAAGAAAGAGGAAGATAGGAGGGAAGGTAAGAACTAGGAAAAACAGGGAGGGAAGGAGAAGGGGGGGGGGAGGGAATGAGTCCATCCTCTCACGTCTGTGAGCACAACATTGTCTGCAGAGTCTTTGTTCTTATTATCTTCTCTGGGTCTCACAACAGCCCTGTGAAGTAGACAGTCTGTAACTATAGACACTGGCATCAAGTTACAGCTCCTTCAGCCAGCATTGGGGATCCCATCGTTACTCTCCCGCTTCATCTCTCTCCATCACAAGCATTCTGCTCCAGCCAGACTGGTCTCCCCACCCACTGTGCCTGGCACACACCACCACCCTCATCCCAGGTCTCAGTTTTTCTGTGCTCGCTTCCTTTGGGGGAAGACTTCCCACAGCTTCATCTTTCGCGATGCACCACTCCCTCCAACCAACACTGCTTCTCATCGTCTATCATCCATTGCAATCTGGACCAAGCTCAACATCAGTGCCTTCATGAATGGAGTGGATCATCAAATCAATCAATCAATTAGCCAATCAACAAGCATTTATTAAACATCAATTCTGTTTCAGGCTTGGCACTAAGGGCACAAAATAAAATATGGAAGTAGTTCCTGCTCTCAAGGAGGCTTCATTCTATTAGGGGAGCTGCTGGAATTATGGTGCTGGGATCACTCCCCTTCCATGGAATGTAGGGTCATAGGACCACAGATCTAGAGCGGAAAAGGGCCAGTCCAGTCCAACCTCTTCATTTTACAGATGAGGAAACTTGAGGCACAGGGACGTTATGTGACTGGTCCAAAGTTACCCAGGTAGTTAAGTGCCTTAGGTTGGATTGGGACCCACCTTCAGATGTCCCCCACACTCCATGCATGTGTCTTGTGTCCCCAAGGAAAAAAGACCAACTTACCCACCCAGAGGTACATCTGGCTATTAGATCTTGGGCTCAGGAAGCAGGGTTGACAGGGGATTCTCTTTGGCCCTGTCGATGTTAAAAATTCCCCAACTTTCCCCTTCTACTCTTGGCCAAAAGGAATAGTGAGGAGAGAATGATTCCTTACTAAGAGAGGGAGCCCCATTATGACTGCTGATCATCCAAGTCTAACTAGGAATTCCATTACTCAGGAAGGATAAGAGATCAGTACTTGACAGAGGGACTCAGCAACAGGAAGGGAGGATTCAAATTGAGAACAGAGATTCAATGCCATGGAGGTCAAGGATTGGGGCTCACTGAATGGACAGGGAGTGTCACTTCGTTCTTGGAATGAAGGTTCACTACTGGGGAAGAAGATTTCAGGCAAGGAAGACCCTAGGATGAAAATGGGGCTGCTAAGAAATCTCATAGACTTGAGCAAAGCTTTGAATAAGAACTAAGCTTTGTCACTCCTGAGGACCCTAGGAAAAACCACCTGGAGGACGGTGCAGCTGCCTTGAGGTCTTGGCCACACTCTCCTGCTGTTTCTTTCTGGCCTCCTGGTCCCACCCCAGAGCATCTATGTCAAAAAGAAATTGACTGCAGTGCTTAAGAGTGACCCAGGGAACTACTAAGGAACTCCAAAGTGGTCCTCACCAGCTTCCCTCCCCAAGACCTGGCAGGCTCCAACGTATGCCCGAGAATTGTTCAAATAGCTCTTGCTCATTCCAGAGATACCTTCAAAGAGTCTACTTCTTCCATGAGACCATTAGGGTTTGGTCAGAGGAGAGCCAGCTGCTTCCAGGTATCTTTTTATCTGCACAAAATCTTTGCACCACTCCAGTGATTTTCCATCCCAATGCCAAAATGATCCGTTCTTTCCCGTTCCTAAATATCATTATTCTCAATCGGCATCATAGAACTTGCTGTGGATTCCTGCTTCTATTCAGCATTTCTGTTCTTGTGCATGCTTCATACGTGGGCCAATGAATCCTTCCTCTATATGGCCTCTTCCATTCTGATTTGCAATCCCTTTCCATTGTTTCTTACCTTACTGACTTCAAATGTGTCCAAAATCATGCTTTAAAAACTCCTTACCAGACTCTACCATCCCTCAGACTCCCAGACAATAGCTGGTGCATCAGTGATGTGCTTTGGTCACAGTATTCAAAACTGGGACTGAAGATGGTTGGGGTGAGGAAGAAGAAGATAAGGAAAAAGAAGAGGAAGAATATGGGGGAGTGAGGATGTGGATGGTGATGATATAAACAACAATGGTGATGACAGTGATAGTGTTGGTGTTATTGAGGGTGATGGTGTCTGTAGCAGGGGTGATGGTGTTGATGTTGTGGGTGATGGAGTCTAGAGCAATGGTGATGGTGGTAGTGGAGGTTATAAAAGTGATGGTGTCTATAGCAACGGTGATGATGGTAGTGGTGAGGGTGGTGAGGAGGGTGATGGTGTCTATAGCAATAGGGATCATGGTGATGACAATTACATGAGTGTTGACTTCCCCAAGAATATGAGTTGTGAGGTGGAACATATTTTAATGAATATGGAGACAATTATTCTTCAATGACTCATGGGAATAAAGTGGTGGCCTTGAATTCTTAAAGGTCATACCTCCAGAGTTTAAGCCCTGGCAGGCACTCCAAAGCTGGAAAGTCTTTAAGTAATACAACTGGTATGTCTGTTACACAAAGACCAGGGTAGCTAAAATCAGAAGGGCTCATCACCATGCCGTGTACAAGATGACGACTCTTTTGGCCCAGTCCCTCTGAGTGGTGGCAAGCAGTGAGAGAGAATTCATACTGATTTAAATCATTGATTCATGAAGTCCTGAGCAAAGTAGAAACAGTGCTTGTAAAATGGAAGGATGGCCTCGTATTCCAGACCAGAGGGAAGTCCCTGAAGTGGAAGCCAACATAGTGAATGTATGGGGAACGGGGATTTTGCTTGGTTGAAACCCAGAATGTTTGTCACCAGGGAATCTGGTGGGAAAGTGGTCTTTGAAAGTCTTACTGGATCCCAACGATGGACTGATAGGAGGTCAATTGGAGGAAGGAGATGACCAAGTGGATGATGCCAAACACCCTCTACTCCAATCATATTCCAAATCTGCTCCAAGACAGCCTTCCCAGGACCCAAGCGTCTGTGGAAAAATTTTTTTTACTCATAAATCCTTCTTTCTCCCTCTATTGTTGGGGTTAATGTGCAAAAGATTCCATTGACCCACCATGACCAATGTTCTCTGTCTTTTCCATTACCCAGTGGGCCTCCTGCCACCCACAGACCTCCTCTTGTCCATCTCTCCGTTGGCCGGCTCAACAGGAGTCATAGATGGGTGGGACAGAAGGAGGCCAGGGCTCCAACCTCAGGGAGATGCTGCTTCCCTGTGGTTTGGACCTTGCCAGGTGTCACATTCAATTTCCTGGACTTCTGAGCTGGGGTAACAAAACAGTTCATCCCTCCACACCCAGTTGGGTCTCTTAGGGTGTGCTCCCTTGACAAGAGTCCAGGTCCAGAAAGTTTGCTGTGGGAGCCCCTCAAAGGGGCATATCATGGTGTGGAGCTTCCAGAGCTCATCCACCGAGCCCTCTGGCTCCACTAAGGCCACACACCAAAGGGAATATGTCTTACTTTGGAATGAGCGCCATCCCTCTCCACCATGCAATGAGAAGGGAGCATGGGGCCCGGGAAGACCTCCGAGCTCGAGATCTGCAGTTCAAGTGTTGGCTGGACCCCAAACTCACGGTGCAAAATTGGGCAAACCAGTCCTCTCTAGACCATACAAAGGGCAGGAGAGAATCTCAGGGCGTAGAGCAGGAAGACACGTTTCCTTGTCTGTAAAATGAGGGGGTTGAACTAGATCATGTCTGAGGTCCCCTCCAACTCTAACTGACTATGGCTCTAAGAAATACTTTCCTGAGATCAACCCAATTCCTTCATGCCGCAGCACTTTGAGCTCATTTTGGAGAGGGACAGCAGCTGGAAGAAACATCCTCCATAGACACCAAGCCTATTCTTCAGGCGTCCCACTCCCACCCACGCCTAGCCTTCCCCTTTGCCAGGATAAGCAGGCTTGGTCTCTGTAGCCTTTGGCCATGGTCCCCCTTCCCCATTCCTCCCATCATCTCCGAGTCTTCCTTCCTCTCAGGCCCAGACAGACCGCCGTGACCCCCTTTCTTGGGGGAGTCCCGGAATGGACACCCAGCACTTCAGGGGGGTTCTGTGCCTGGGCGGAATATGAGGATCCAAAGGCTTCTTCGTCATTCCCACAGGGAAGGTTTTGATTCTCTCAGCCCAGACCAATCCCTGCAAAACCAATGGAGAGACCACTCTGGCCCCAGAGTGTTTGCAGCACTGTTTGCTCCCCATGAGGCACGGGCTCAGCTCTTGGCAGATAGCAAGTTGGAGAAGCTGGTCTTGAGGGCCCCTCGCCTCGGCTTTCCACGTCCGCATCTCCAGGGTGGCTGGAGAGACCCTGCACACGTCTCCTCTCATTCCCATGCTGCCCCTGCACCTCTTACCTCGACATGATTGAGGAGGAGCCCCTGAAGTACTCTCAGAACCTTGGAGAAAAGGAGAGACATAGAGACACTCAAAGAAACAGAATGGCTGGGATACACACACCCACACTCACACACCCACACACTCACACACTCACACACACTCACACACACTCACTCACTCACACACTCACACACACTCACTCACACACTCACACACTCACTCACATACCCACACTCACTCACACTCACACACTCACACACCCACTCACACACCCACACACTCACTCACTCACACACACTCATACACACTCACTCACACACACTCACACACTCACACACCCACACACTCACACACTCACTCACACACCCACACACTCACTCTCACACACACTCACTCACTCTCACACACTCATACACACTCACTCACACACACACTCACACACTCACACACACTCACACACACATAGATACCCACATGGAGACAAACAGGAAAGGACAAAATTGCCCAGTTTTTTCTCTCTGTCTCTCTCTCTCTCTCTCTCTCTCTGTGTCTCTTTGTCTCTGTCTCTGATTCTGTCTCTGTCTCTAGCTCTCTGTCTCTCTAGCTCTCTGTCTCTGTCTCTCTAGCTCTCTGCCTCTTTATCTCTCTCTGTCTGCCTCTAGCTGTCTGTCTTTGTCTCAGTCTCTATCTCTCTCTGTCTCTCTATCTCTGTTGGCCTCTAGCTCTGTCTGCCTTTGTCTCTGTTTCTATCTCTCTCTGTCTCTGTCTCTCTATCTCTCTCTGTCTCTGTCTCTCTGTCTCTATCTCTCTGTCTGCCTCTAGCTCTGTCTGCCTTTGTCTCTGTCTCTGTCTCTATCTCTCTCTGTCTCTCTATCTCTGTCTGCCTCTAGCTCTGTCTGCTTTCATCTCTGTCTCTATCTCTCTCTGTCTCTCTCTGTGTGTCTCTCTCTGTCTGCCTTTGTCTCTGTCTCTATCTCTCTCTGTCTCTGTCTATCTCTGTCTCTGTCAATCTCTGTCTCTCTCGATCTCTGTCTCTGTCTCTATCTCTCACACATTCTACACCACAAGAGTGATTCACAGAAGCTATTAAAAAAAAAAAAGACCTGGGACACCTGGGAGAATAGCTTGGTGAAAAAGCAGAGGGTCAGGCAAGGACCTGGGTTTGAATCTTGGCGTTCCTTACACAGTGTGAGCCCTTTGGCCAGTCACTCAGGCTTTGTTTCCTCAACTCTAAAAATGAAGCGATGTGTTGGGGTCCATCCAGTTCTGTCTTCTCCCCACAATGAAGCCAGACTCCCCGCTGGACTTCTCCGAACACCCATCCTCTTCACTGCACACATGATTGGTGCACTTCGAGCACTAGCTCTGTCTGCAGCTAGTAAGTATCAGTGGTTAAGCTTCCAACCCAGCTTTCCTGACTCGGAACCCTGCATTGTCTCCCCTTTGGATATGGCTTCTCCTTTGCAAACGCTACAGAACGTGCGCTTATGATTGTTCCCTGTGGTGATAGACGGTGCTTCTGTCACTATGGCCTTGAGCAAGTCACTTCTCTGGCCCTCGGTCTCCTCCTCTGTAAAATAAGATCACTGGGCAGGAGAGCCCGTCAGGACCCTTCCAGCTCCAAGACCAGCCGAGATAAAGATCATCACCAGAGAGAAAAACCAAATGGGAGCCCCACCTCAGCTCCATCCTGGCTAGTGGCTGCTGGGCCATTTCCTTCACGCTCACTGCTCTGGGCACTTTCTGAGGCTGATCCGCAGCAGCCAGGCCCATCTACAGCAAAGGGACTTTCCCCTTCTCTGAATCTCCTTCTCTGAAGTAAAGCAGAGGTCTAGACCCTGCTGGGTGTATCTACACCTATTGACACAATGATTACCTGCCTTCTGGGTTGCTCTAAGGAAAATGCTTTGCAAGCTTTCTGGTACTGTGTAAGTGGGAGCTGCGAATGCTGACATTTCCAAGCTCCGTCCCTGGCCTGATTCTCTTCTCTGTCTCCTCTGGTGATCTCATTCCTTCCCATCCCCGCAGCCATGCCAATGACTCTTCAGTTTCATCTCCAGCCCCAGCCTATCTTCCAAGCTCCAGACTCAACTCTCCAGCGGCTTGCTGGATATCCCTACCTGCATGTCCTGCCAACACCTCAATGCAATATGTCAAAAACGGAATCCATCCTCCCCTTCCCAAGTGCTCCTCCTTTCCCCGAATTCCTTATTTCTCTTGGTGGTGCCATCACTTTCCCAATCGCCCTAGCTCGAAATGTGAGATTCTCAAATGACCACTCCCTCCCCTTCCCTGCCAAATGACTTGGGGGGCGGGGAGCGGTCTACCCAAGCTTGCCCCTGAAGGAGAGGCATGAGAAGGCACCTACCTGCCTATTTTGAAGAGGTGGGGACCTATGGGTATGGATCGCTGCACACACTCTTACCTTTCCCCCATCCATCCATCCATCCATCCATGTATTGTTTAGTTTTCTTGAGCTGCTTTTCAATTTTTCTTCTTTTTTCTTCTTGACTATATGGGATAGTTCTCCATCTCTCTCTGTCTGCCTTTGTCTCTGTCTTTGTCCATCTCTGTCTCTCTGTCTCTCTCTGTCTGCCTTTGTCTCTGTCTTTGTCCATCTGTTTCTCTATCTCTCTCTGTCTCTGTCTTTGTCCATCTCTGTCTCTCTATCTCTCTCTGTCTGCCTTTGTCTCTGTCTTTGTCCATCTGTTTCTCTATCTCTCTCTGTCTCTGTCTTTGTCCATCTCTGTCTCTCTATCTCTCTCTGTCTTCATCCGTCTCTGTATCTATCTCTCTGTCTGCCTTTGTCTCTGTCTTTGTCCATCTGTTTCTCTATCTCTCTCTGTCTCTGACTTTGTCCATCTCTGTCTCTCTATCTGCCTTTGTCTCTGACTTTGTCCATCTCTGTCTCTCTATCTCTCTCTTTCTGCCTTTGTCTCTGTCTTTGTCTGTTTCTGTCTCTCTATCTCTCTGTGTCTCTGTCTTTGTCCATCTCTGTCTCTCTATTTCTCTCTGTCTGATTTTGTCTCTGTCTTTGTCCATCTCTGTCTCTCTATCTCTCTCTGTCTGCCTTTGTCTCTGTCTTTGTCCATCTGTTTCTCTATCTCTCTCTGTCTCTGTCTTTGTCCATCTCTGTCTCTCTATCTCTCTCTGTCTTCATCCGTCTCTGTATCTATCTCTCTGTCTGCCTTTGTCTCTGTCTTTGTCTGTCCATCTCTGTCTCTCTATCTCTCTCTGTCTCTGTCTGTCCATCTCTGTCTCTCTATCTCTCTCTGTCTTCATCCGTCTCTGTATCTATCTCTCTGTCTGCCTTTGTCTCTGTCTTTGTCCATCTGTTTCTCTATCTCTCTCTGTCTCTGACTTTGTCCATCTC
Organism: Monodelphis domestica; assembly: GCF_027887165.1. Lineage (NCBI taxonomy): Eukaryota > Metazoa > Chordata > Mammalia > Didelphimorphia > Didelphidae > Monodelphis > Monodelphis domestica. The sequence goes on from NC_077228.1 coordinate 521,709,476, forward strand.
TGTCTCTCTATCTGCCTTTGTCTCTGACTTTGTCCATCTCTGTCTCTCTATCTCTCTCTGTCTGCCTTTGTCTCTGTCTTTGTCCATCTGTTTCTCTATCTCTCTCTGTCTCTGTCTTTGTCCATCTCTGTCTCTCTATCTCTCTCTGTCTTCATCCGTCTCTGTATCTATCTCTCTGTCTGCCTTTGTCTCTGTCTTTGTCTGTCCATCTCTGTCTCTCTATCTCTCTCTGTCTCTGTCTGCCCATCTCTGTCTCTCTATCTCTCTCTGTCTTCATCCGTCTCTGTATCTATCTCTCTGTCTGCCTTTGTCTCTGTCTTTGTCCATCTGTTTCTCTATCTCTCTCTGTCTCTGACTTTGTCCATCTCTGTCTCTCTATCTGCCTTTGTCTCTGACTTTGTTCATCTCTGTCTCTCTATCTCTCTCTGTCTTTGTCCATCTCTGTCTCTATCTCTCTCTGTCTAAGTGGAGGAGAGGGTGAAGGGATATAGTGGAGAATAACAGCAATGTAAAAGCAAAAGATATCAATCATTTTTTCTATTATATTATACAAAAACAATTTTTAACATTCAACAATTTTAAGAGAAAGGAAAAAGTAGTTTGTCCTTACTACTACTTCCCAACAACCCACACTCTCCTCCACCCTCCTCAGAGGTCCTCAGTCAGGCTTTCCCCCTTGACTGAAAATTCCTTCTTCAGAAAAAACCAGTGGTGTTTCTTCTTTAGTCCTCCTTCTTGAACTCGGAAACGAGTTGCCACTTCCAACTACTCCCTCTCCCCTATTCTCCTGGATCCCTTCCCTTTCTTTGTCTCTAGGGCTCTTGAAGTCTCATCACAGGTCCAGTCCCCCCTTTTTTATTTCTTTTCCTGGTTCCTAATCCTTCTCCCACCCCTTAAATAAGAGTCCCTCAGCGGTCAGTGTGTGGCTCCCTTTTCCTCCCCCGCTCCCTTGGATAGCCCATATAGTCCCGTGGTTTCAATGATCATCTTTGTGACAATGACTCCCAAACTGACATCTCTACTCACCTACAACATAGCCCCAGAGTTCTAGTCTGATGTTTCCAACTTCCTTTCTGTGAAATGAGGCAACATCTCGCACTCCAAACAACTGGAATCATTTCCTTCTTCCCTGACCTTGCCTCTCTCTCATCACAGCAACAGGCCATACCACTGGACACTGTGAGTCATCTCCTTCCAACTCTCATGTTCCCACTGATGGCATCAATAGCCTCAGTTGCCTAGTATTAAACCTCAGAGTCTTCTTTAATCCCACCTTCTCCTTCTTCTCCCATATCTAGCCAGTTATCAAGTCTTGCTGAGTCCTTCTCTTCAGCATATTTGGTATCCACTCCCTATTTCCTATTCCCATCACCTGGACTCAGCTACTCATTGCTTTTAGCCTGGACTACTGTAACAGTCTCCAAATTGATCCTCCTGAATAGTGTACGGTCCTGGATTGGGGCTCAGAATTCGAATCCTGACTCTGTTCCTTACTACTTGTGTAATCTTGGACAAATAATTTACCATCTCTGGACCTCATTTTTCTTATCTGTAAAATGACAGAATTGGGTTAGAAACGTTTAAGGTTCCTTCTAGCTCTAGACCTATCATTCTATGACTAACTTCACTAAAACAATCTTTTTAAAATACATTTTGGGGAAACTGGTGTGGAAATAAGAGGATTTTATGTCAAGAGATGAACTCAGGTCATGAGATTATGGGATCTTAGATTTGGAGGGAGTCTTAGAAACGGTCTAGTTTGACCCCTTCATTTTTTTAGAGGAGAAAACAGATATATTGAGGAGAAATAAACGAATATAACAATTAGAAAAGCCAGCATTTGAACTCAGGTCTCTCCCTCTAAATCCAGTGTCCATTCCACTGTATTATCCCCTGACTCATCACCACAAAGATCAAGGAGCAGTATCACCTTGGGTCAGCAGAACCTCTGCTTGGCCAGCCTTTCTTTAGTCAACATGGCTCATGAGACTTGAGCCTTGGAGTATTCAAAACCTGAGATGAGAATGGCAATGGTGAGCCAATTGATTTTGAGCTGGCAATTAATTCTCACTGGTTAGTTGACTTTGGGGAGCTCAGTCTTTTTTGGATCCTCTGTAGAATTTCTAAATCCATCCTTCCCTGGTAAGTACATTTTCCCTGAGTGAACTTTGGCTCACATTTCACACAGCAAATCTCTGCTACATCTCTTGACTTCATCCCCTTTTCTCTCATGGCACCACTCAAATCCTGCATTCCAGCACTTCTCACTGATACCCTTGTAATAACCTTCCCATTGGCCTCCCTGCATCAAGGATTTTCATCTCTATAATCTATACAACTAAAAATAATTGTTCTTAACTTAAGGCCTGACCATGTCACTCCTCATATTTAATTAACTCCAATAACTCCCTATTGGCTCTGTTGTTGTTGTTCAGTTGTTTCATCAGTCATGTCCAGCTCTTCATGACTCTACTTGGGTTTCTCTTGGCAAAGATACTGAAATGGTTTGCCATTTCCTCTCTAGCTCCTTTTATAGATGAGGAAACTGAGGCAAGCAGGTTTAAGTGACTTGTCTAGGGTCACACAGCTAATAAATGTTCAAGGCCAAATTAGAACTCACTAATGTAAGAAATTAAATTTAGGCTTTATGTTAAATATGAAAGTTCTAAAGTAATATTGTGGTCACCAATTTTAAAATATTGCAGCCTAAGTCAAAATGACTTTTAGTAGCTTTATTTACAAAGAGGTAGAAAGAGTGAAAATGGAAAAAGGTAGCTAAAGAGATAGGTTTTAATAAGTCTACTAGCCTTTCTCGGTGAAGTGAGGCTCAGCCCTACTAGGGCTTCCCCATGTCAGGTGGTATCTTCAGCTAGAATTCTACCAATGCAGCTTTCTCCAAAGCAAAATCACGAATTTCTGGAACCAATCTCTCCAGAAACCAGGAAAGGAGGCCAGCTACTCACCTACCTAAGATGAACTCTGAAGGAGAAGACCAAAGGCCAAGTCCTAAGGCAAAGCCCTCCAACACTGAAGTCCAAAGGAGAACATCTAGGAGCAGTCCTCCAAGAAGCAGTCCAAGAGCCAAGGTTGACGGTCCCAGCCCCCTTGAAGAGGAAGTTCAGGACTTTTCATAATACTTTTCCCATGTTGCTTCCTGTCCCTTCCTCTACTTTACAGGAATTAATTGCAGTCTTTTAATTTGCCTAGCACTGCCCAGGGGCAAGGCAGTAGCTTCTGGAGCTGTCACCCACTTTAGTAAGTGACTTGCAAACTCTCTTACTTAGTGTTAGGTAGGGGTATTTAAGTTTTTGATTGATTAATTTAAAAGTTGCTGATTGACAGACAAAGCAAGCTTGATTCACTCTTCACACCAAGATGAGTTCTCTTGATTCCAAGTCCAGTGCACTATCCATTGTACCACCTAGCTTCCCCTTAAGCAGTCATTACCTCCAGTCCTGTACCAATAGAAACCTAGAATGGTTCTTTGGAGGAGAGCTCCCACAGCTCCCTGGGTTGCACAAATCTATGTTCATGCAACACATTTGTATTCCTTCTCAGTGGACTCTTCTCCTCCTCTTCCACCCCCATTAAAACGCAAAATTCTATTGTGATACAGTGGGATCTTAGATCACAGCATTTATTCTAGAAACATCCTCTGGGGTCATCAAGTCTCCAACCCCTGATTTTATTCATGGGAGAACCGAGGCCTAGAGAGGTCATTTATCTTGCCTGTTTTTATCAATAATTTAGCTCAAGACTGGAAAGGCATATTTAGTGAATTTTCAGATGTCATAAGGCTAGGCAAGATACCTGATACACTGGATGACAACGCCAGGGTTCAAAATGATCTTCACTGAACAGAACACCGGACCAAATATATAAAGAGGAATTGTCCTTCTTTTTTTTTAAAATAATTTTATTTAATTAATTAATTTAGAATAGTTTTCCATGGTCACAAGATTCATGTTCTTTCCCTCTCCTCTCCCAACTCCCCTCCTATAGCCAACACACAATTCCTCAAAGAAGATTTTTTAAATTTAATTAATTTATTTAGTCAATTTAGAGCATTATTCCTTGGTTACAAGAATCATATTATCTCCTTCCCTCCCCTCCCCCCCACCTTTCCCATAGCTGATGCACAATTTCACTGGGTATTGCATGTGTCCGTGATCAGAACCCATTTCCATGTTGTTGGTGTTTGCATTAGGATGTTCATTTAGAATCAACATCCCCAACCATATCCCTTCGACCCGTGTATTCAAGAAGTTGTTTTTCTTCTGTGTTTCTACTCCCACAGTTCTTTCTCTGGATGCGGATAGTATTCTTTCTCATAAGTCCCTCAGAATTGTCCTGGATCATTGCATTGCTGCTAGTAGAGAAGTCCATTACATTTGATTGTACCACAATGTATCAGTCTCTGTGTACAATGTTTTCCTGGTTCTGCTCCTCTCACTCTGCATCAGTTCCTGGAGGTCGTTCCAGTTCAAATGGAATCCCTCCAGTTTATCATTCCTTACAGCACAATAGTATTCCATCCCCATCAGATACCACAATTTGTTCAGCCATTCCCCAATTGAAGGGCATCCCCTCATTTTCCAATTTTTTGCCACCACAAAGAGCACAGCTGAATGTTCTTGTACAAGTCTTTTCCCTTCTCATCGAAGAGGAATTTTCTTAAGGAAAAATATAAAGCCTTACTTGGGCTCCAAAATTCAACTTCATAATCAAGTGGTCAAACTTGAAAGCACTTACTATGCATGTACTATGTACTATGCTGGGGCTGGAGATACAAGTACAAACCAAAGTTCTAACCAAAAGGAGCTCATATTCTAAGATGGGGGAGACATGGCAAGGCTGCAGTTCATCTGAAAAAAATCTGTTTGGGGATGGAATTTAGTGGACTACAAACTCAACATGAATTGACAATGTTGGCCAAAAGAAAAAACTCACCCCCACTCTACTAATACAATACTGAGCTGCATGAAATGAAGAATGGCCTCAAAGTGATGATCCTGCAGTTCTCTTCTGTGGGCAAACCACTCCTAGAGGATTACTTTGAGTTCTGGGCTTCATATTTTGTTGTTATTGTCAGTGTTGAGTTGTTTCAGTCATGCCCAACTCTCCATGCCTCCATTTGGGATTTTCTTGGCAAAGATCCTGGAAGGGTTTACCATTTCCTTCCCAGCTTATTTTACAGATGAAGAAACTGAGGCAAACAGGGTTCAGTGACTTGCCCAGGATCATACAGCTGATATGTGCCTGAGTCTACATTTGAACTCTTGAAGATGAGTCTTTCTGACTCCAGGTCTGATGCTCTATGCACAATGGTACCATTTAGCTGCCCCTACCATATTTTAAGACCAAGTTTGATATGTTAGGGAGTGATCTCCAGTTCATGCCATCTGAGGACCAACTGGAGGAACACCCATCTGTTTATCCAAAAGAAGAAATGACTTAAGGGAAGCAAGATCATCTCCACAGAGAGTCAATGTTGTCTGCTTGGCCCTAGAAAGAACTAATGGCAAAAAGGCAACTTTAGATTTGAGGCCAGAGAAGTCTTGCTAATGGCTAAAGCTAGCCCGAAGTGGAATATACCTCCCTCTCACTGGAGGCTTTCAAGAAAGGCTGAGGAACTCCTCCTTGGGGGTGTTATAAAGAGGATCAACCTTGAGGTACAGGGGGGCTCCATAACTGGCCAAGCCTGAAGTTCAATGATGGCAAATGAAAGGCAATGATGCATGATGGGTAGAAGATCACCTGTAGAGAGCTGGCCTTCCTGACACAGACTGGTTGGGTGGTCCTGGGTAAGTCATTTCATTTCTTCATTGTCTTGGGCAACTTCCCAAGACCATGTGCAGAAATGGCATCCATCTGAATAGGAAGACTATAAGAATAACAAGTGTTTGTATTTTTGTTTTGTTCAGTCATTCAGTTCTATCTGATTCTTTGTGACCCTGGAATGATGCTGTCCATGGAGCTTTCTTTTTTTTTTTTTAAACCCTTACCTTCCGTCTTGGAGTCAATACTGTGTATTGGCTCCAAGGCAGAAGAGTGGTAAGGGCTAGGCAATGGGGGTCAAGTGACTTGCCCAGGGTCACACAGCTGGGAAGTGGCTGAGGTCAGATTTGAACCTAGGACCTCCCGTCTCTAGGGCTGGCTCTCAATCCACTGAGCTACCCATCTGCCCCCTCCATGGAGCTTTCTTGGCAATGATACTGGAGTGGTTTGCCATTTCTTTCTCCAGGGGCTTAAGGCAAACAGGTTAAATGACTTGGCCAGTAAGTGTCTGAGGTCAGAATTGAACTAGCTAACAAGTGTCTTAGGCTCAGTTTGAGCACAGGGCTTCCTATTTCTGGGCCCATTATATATATTATTATGTTATATAGAATTTCTATATTTATATATGCATATGATCTCTTTTGATCTTTGCAGAAACGTTGGGAGTTTTTATTCCCATTTTACAGGTGAGGAAACTGAGGCCTAGACATGATTTGGTCAAGTTCACACACTCAGTGTTTAATGCAGAATTTGAAGAACATAGGAGGATTCCTTACCAGGAGCTCCCTGTGACAGTGGGATCACAGATAACATTTTTTAAAGAGCAGAATGTAACAAGAAAAAAAGAATGGGTTTGTGTGACATCAGATTCGTAGAATTTAGAATTGGAAGGGATTTTCCAGGACCCTCATGGCAAGGAGGAAACAGGCTGAGAGAGAGAAGATGCCCTTAGGTCACATGGTCAGTGCTAGTCGTTGGGAGAACAAATTAGAACCCAGGTATCCTCATTCCCCCAGTCTAATGCTCTTTCCATTGGGCTATACCACCTTATCACCATTAATTGTACAAAAGGAGTTAGGGGAAAATAATTAAAGCTGATATTTCCCTGTGTCGTATATGTCAACCAACACCAGAGGGTGCTGTGTGCATCAATCAAGCCAAACTACCTATTCCTTCCTGGGAGGAGATTAATTAGAGATATTTTATTCACCTGTATTTGGTCTCTTCCCTTTCTTCCTATTGTAGGTCCTACTCCAGCAGTTGTCCCTTCTCAGGCATCTTTAATCTCACCTCCTTTATCAGCTCCTTCCCTTCCACTGACAGCCATACTCAGGTTTTCCCAGTCCTTCTCTCAGCTCATGTCATCCAGTCCTATCTTGTGTCCTTCAGTGCCAAACTTCTTGAAAAAGTTCTCTACACACTCTTTTCCTATATTTTCCTTCTAAGTTCCTATCCATCCTTTAAAAGAGTTCTTCTTCTTTCTTCTCCTTCTCCTTCTTTTCCTTCTTCTCCTTCTCCTTCTCCTTCTCCTTCTCCTTCTCCTTCTCCTTCTCCTTCTCCTTCTCCTTCTCCTTCTCCTTCTCCTTCTCCTTCTCCTTCTCCTTCTCCTTCTCCTTCTCCTTCTCCTTCTCCTTCTTCTTCTTCTTCTTCTTCTTCTTCTTCTTCTTCTTCTTCTTCTTCTTCTTCTTCTTCTTCTTCTTCTTCTTCTTCTTCTTCTTCTTCTTCTTCTTCTTCTTCTTCTTCTTCTTCTTCTTCTTCTTCTTCTTCTTCTTCTTCTTCTTCTCCTTCTCCTCCTCCTCCTCCTCCTCCTCCTCCTTCTTCTTCTTCCTTCTTATTTCTTCTTCTCCTTTTCTTCTTTCTTCTTCTTTCCCTTTGGCAACCTGGTGAAGCCTTTGGACTCCTCAAAATTGAATATACAGTCTATTTTACTACAAAACTTAAAGGGACAGAAATGGAGCCAGTCTGTCTCAGCATCAATTCACAAGGGTATGGGTAGAGTTAAAGGAAGCATGAGTAGAGTCAGGAACTCTCTGAAGGCAGTGTCATTCTCTTCTCATGCTCACTTGTTTGCTTCTGCAGACATGCCTGGACTAACCTGTCTCAGAGTTCTGTCTTGCTTTTTTTTTCTTCAAACCCTTACCTTCTATTTTAAAATCAATACTTTGTATTGGTTCCAAGACAGAAGAATGGTAAGGGTTAGGTGCTGGGGATTAAGTGACTTGCCCAACAAGGAAGTGTCTAGGGTCAGACTTGAACCCAGGAGCTCCCATCTCTAGGCCTGGCTCTCAATCCACTGCTGCCCCAATTTTTAGAATTTTTATCTTAACACCTACACTTGGTACCACATGGGCAGATGTTCTCAGTTTCCCACATTCTGCTTGGCTCAAATGATCTCGAGAGATTGGCCAGTGGTTGGCTTGCTGTGCCCAATTGGCTCCATGCTCCTAATTGGTACCCACACATCCTCACAAGGAGAGCTTGTCTTCTTCTTTCTGGTAATGCTCACTTCCCTTTGAGGAGCATCTACAGTTTGTAGCATCACAGCAATACAAGCTCTCCAATCAATCAATCAGTCAGTCAATCAATCAATACTTATTAAACCCTTGTTATTGTTCAGTTGTTTCAGACATGCCCAACTCTTTGTGATACCATTAGTGATTTCTTGGCAAAGACAATGGAGTGGTTTAATATTTTCTTTTCTAAATTATTTGACTGATGAAGAAACTGAGGCAAGCAAGATGAAGTAAGTGACTTATCCAGGGTGACATAGCTAGTAAGTGTATGAGACCAAATTTAAGTCTTCCCAACTCCAGGCTCCAAGTTCTGGCCACAATATCACCCAACTGCCTGTAAAAACCCATTTGGGGCTTTCTTGACAAATATACTGAAGTGGTTAAGCATGTACTATGTGCTAAGAGCCAAGGATTTAGAGACAAAAAGAAAAGCGTGGAATTATTTCTGCCCTCAAGGATCTTATGTTCTATTGAAAGAGACAAATACATTAAAAGGCATATACAGAATACAACAATAATAAAAATGAATATTTAATAACATTTACTGTGTGTTAAAGTGCATTATCATGATTATTTCATTTGATCCTCAGAACAACCCTGGGAGGTAGGTGCAATTATTATCCCCATTTTATAGATGGTTAAACTGAGGCAGAGGTTAAGTGACTTGGCCAGAGTCACACAGCCAGGACGAGTCCGAGGCAGGATTTGGACTCAGGTCTTCCTGACTTCACGATTAGTGCTCTTTTCACTGAATCATTTACCGCCCCTAATCTGAGGTCATTTAGGAAGGGAGAGCACAGAGGATGAGGAAAGGTTACATGTGGAAGGTGGCGCTCGAGCTGAGTCTGGAAGGAAAAGAGGGATTATGTGAAGCAGAGGTGAGGAGAGAGTGCCTTCCAAGCATGGAGGCCAGCAGTACCAAGGCAGGGAACTGGGAGTGTGGGAGAAGGACTTTTACTTTGGTGCCATAGGATTCTGGGAAAGTGAGTTCTTTCCTATTGGACATATCCACTATGCCGTATTTTAAGAAAGGAAACCTCACCCTCTTTGTCCAATTCAGTCAATTCTGGATGAGCCAAACAGGGATTATCCATTGCAAATGTCGGATCCCAAGCCATCTTCCCTCTCCCACCCATTCTCCCTTTGGGCCACTCTACCCAGAGGAAGACAGGGAAATGAAAGTTCACTTGAATGTGAGCCATATCCAGGCATCATTGGGAACAACCATGTGTTGGCGGGAAGACCCCCCACAACAGCAAAAGAGAAATGGCGCTTGGGTTCTCTGCTGGTTTGAATTATCCATGCCTTAGCTTCTTCTTCTTGCATCCGTTAGTTAGCACAGATGTTGGAAAATTCTCTGGACACTGTGTAATCATCCAATAGCTATCAGATGAGGCCCAAGAGAACGATGGCCCAGGCTCTGTCCAGCTGGGTGACCTCCTCTTCCTGCTCAAGTTGCTCCTGGTGGCATCTGCTTTTTCATGAAGCAGCAATCCCTTTGTCAGTCCAGAACCACCTCACACTGGGGGAAACCCAGAGCGGTTTCCATTCTCCTAGGACCCCTTTGCTGCTTTCCATCCTCTCCGTGGCCTGAGGAAGGCCATCCTGGCATCCATGTCCAAGGCGGTGACCCATCCCTCTCTCCTGGATTATTCATTAATGGAATGGAGGATGTGGCTAGGTCTCCCAGCCTTGCCCTGACGCTGTTGACTGTGGTCCTCCAGCCAGCTTTCAGAGCCCGGGACACTGCTCCTCGGAGCCCAGGCCAACTTAAGCCAAGTGTTCCAGAACAGCTTCCTGAGAAGCTAAGCCTGGGGTTTCCCTTGGACCCTCAGTGCCAAGACTCACTCTGCCCCTTGCCTAGCTCACAGGACAGAATTGGGCAAGTGTGGAAAGGTCAGCGACACCAGCATAGCCTAGAACAGAGGCCCCCAGACTCTAGAATGCCTCTTCCAATTTATATGGACAAACATCCATATCAACATCCATATAACTGCCATATCCCCATGTTTTTCCTTTCCTTTTCTTTCTCCTCTCCCCTCCTCCTCTCTCTTCCCCTCCACTTAAAAGCTTAGAAATCTTAAAGTTTTGACCCACTCCATTTCTGGCCTTTCTCAACAACCCAAGAGCTCGCCATATTGGAGTTGGACCAAGCATGGTCGCCTGAATGAATTGATCCCCACCGCAGCTCAGAACTCCAGAGCTCAAGCAATTCCTCTCTCCGGTGGTAGGGACTATGGGTATGCACCACTAGTCTTGGTCCTGACACTTTTCAGAAGGAAGGAAGAAAAAGAGGGAAGGAGGGAAAGGGGGAAAGAAGAAGGAAGAGAGGGAGAAAGGAAGGA
>NC_077228.1:521738669-521741169 GCF_027887165.1 Monodelphis domestica
ATACAGGTTATACATGTTCATACACATGTAATTCTTAAAAAATAAAAAAGTCCAGGGAACCATGGAAAATGTCAGTAAAGAACCCCGAACCTGGAATTAGGAGAATTTCTCCTGAGATGCCCTCAGGAGCCTTTATTCTAATAGGGAAGGAAATACAGGCAAGTGCAGGCCAAGGAAGGGACTGAGGACTGAGGAGTCAGAGATGACGGGATGGTGAGTTGATCCATTGGGCAGTCATTAACAGACTCTGCTAAGGCAATGGCTGCATAAGGAAGGGGATGTGGGTTCTCTGTCCCCCACATCACGCCCTCCTCTTTTCAGTGGATATGGTCACAGAAAGACTGGAATATAATGCCAAAAAGTAATGGAAGGGTGTAAAGGAGTTATCTTATTCCCAACACTGTCCAATTAAATTATTTAATCAGTTAGCCATTGAATGAAACCACATAGGAAGTGTCTAGTGACTAGTGAAAGAATCAGGCACAATCCTTGGAGTTTTATGTTTTTAAAAATGCCAATCATCCAGCAGGTAAAGCTTGGGAAGGACAGTCAATTGAGGAAATAGCTGCAAGGATCATGACTCCCAGCAATAGAGAGTTGGACCACAGACAAGAGACCCTCTCAAAGGAGAAAAGGCCCTTCTAGACCTGATCAACCCACCCAAGAGAGATACTAGACTTTAGGGGAGCTGAATGAAGACGCTATGAAGAAAAGACTTCCAGATCTTGTAGTCCCAGAAGTTGTAAATTGCTATGGCTCCCCGCCATTGTACTATCAGATTGAGTTCAATTTTGAGCTCACAAGGACATGGTACGTATTTGTGGGAGAACGTGTCATAGGTTTATGGAAAGAATGATTTAGACCTACTTTTCTTTCTCTGTCATCTTAGCCTTTGCCAAGAACTAATTGAGTCTTCTGACTAATTCTTAATGGGAAGCACACTAGTAGGGGCTCTTGAGTAACCACCTCACAAGGTTGCCCATAGAACCCAATGGAGTTGTTCTCCTATGGATTAAACTTGCAAGTTTTCTACTGGGAGTTGGGAAGTTGCCCAAAGAGGATGCTCCAATCATCCTGATTTGGTTGTTATATCTTAACCTGGGGCTGTGAGCTTATTTGTTTGTTTTTGTAATATCTGTATATTTTGACAACTATGTTTCAATAGAATTGGTTTTCTTTGTAATCTATGTAGTTTATCTTACATTATACATTAAAAATCTCAACATTACTCTGAGAAGGGATCCACAGACTTCACCAGATCCCCAAAGGGGTCCAGGATACAAAAAAAGAATCTCCAGACTGGAGCAAGAGGGAGGAAAAGGGTAGTAGATGGGATGGGAAGGAGGGGGCACTCATGGCAGCAGGACAGATGAGGAGGAGATGCTCGGTAGATGAAATATGATGCATCAATTGGGAACAAACTAGATGGAATGGAACAAGTAAATTTCCCAGAAGGAAAAGGGGAGGTAGAGAGCCCCTTAAGAATTAAATAGATTTGATGCTGGAGATGCAGTCACTTCATTGGAATTTCCCTGAGGGCAGGAAGTGGGACTTACATCTCTATCCCCCAGTACTGCTCATAGTAGGCACTCAGAAAAGGTTTGTTGATTTGAATTCATCTGAATAGAGGGAAAGAGGGAGAGCAGACCTCAGTCAAAATCTATTCTGGAAACTAAGAATCCACCCCAACCCTTGCTGCCAACAGTGTCCCAAGGGCATTAATTGCTTGATCCTAGGAATGGGTCTCTTGCAACTCCTTGGTTGCGCACCAGAGGCTGGGGGGAGGGGGAGCTGGACTGCTCTTAGAAGATGCTGGGGAGACCAGGGAGCCTAGAGGTGAATCTGAGCGCTGATGGGTGATCTGGAGCACTTAGGAGAAAGACTGATGAGTAAGGTAAGATGAGGGATGTCAGTGATCAGCACAGAACGAAAGATTTACATGGAGTCGGATTGGTGGGAGGAAGAAGTGGGGGAGTGTAAGAAAGGCTCACCCATTCCACCTCCACAATTTAGCATCTGCAGGTGGCATCAAGTTTAGGAGTTCCAGGCCCCCGCTACTATCAGGGAAGGACCCACAAGACAGGGTACCTCAAAATGCTCCTGAGCATTGGGGGACTTGTAAAGTGAGCCAAGTAGGACCCCTTCTTCCTTTGAGTACCCTTAAAACATCACCCATCCCCAAAGTGGGGCCCACCTGAGCCTATCCTCCTCACCTACACTCAGTGGTTTCCCTCCCCTTCTCCTCAAATATGGAGGTCCTATGGAGCATTCCCTCGGGAAGGATCCCTCTACTCGTGTGACAATGGGTGCTAATGGGTGAATCCTGCTGATAATCCCCACTAATGTGTCAGCACGCCCATCCTGCAGCTTGATGCCTGGACATAGTTAGAATGCACATGTCTCTAGAAGGCCCCCACGAGGTGGTGGGCATTTCAGACCCAATGACAGGCTCATGGGGGTGGAGGGGCCTGGAGGATCACGCCAGACCACTCCCACAGCA